>NC_134091.1:75797209-76097209 GCF_000715075.1 Nicotiana tabacum
ACATTGAAGAAGTAGGAGGTTGACCTATATTTTAAGCATAGGTACTCTTTCATGTTTAAGCTGGTCACAATTCTATTCCAGTGATGTCCTTTCCAGTTATCTAAACCACATTTTTGTCTTTTCAGGCATGATTACTCAAAGGAGGAGAAAACAGAAGCACTAAAAGAATGATGACGAAAATCAGTAACCTCTGGCCTTGCATCAAATCCAAAACATTGAAAAATCTGACTCATCACGCCCTTAAGTGTGTTTTAATTATTTCTTATCTTGCTCCTTGCTTTTTATAAGTGCCTCATGGATTTATGACAAGGTCAGGTATCAATAATAATAAGCCTTTGGTGTATTTCAGCTGTAAAAACTGCTCTATGTGATTAGTGATGACATTTATTATTATCCCGTCTTTCTGTGGGCTTGGTCTTCAATGTGATAGTGCATATTTCTCGAACAATTCAAGAAATGGCGAATAAAGGTAGTGGCATTGGTCCTTAGGTGTGTAACTAAGCTTAATGCAAAAATGTTGGAGATATTGTCATCACCGGAGAAACATCCAAACATGAGCTTTGGTGGATGAAATCAGAGTCCGGAACTAAAATGACGTCAAAATATAAGCAAAGAACCATACTACTGTGAATCCGGAACCAAAGTGTGGTTCTTTTATGTGCAAAAAAAATTGACTACCATTTTATATATAGCGCGGTTATTCACCGCGCTATACCTTAACGGCACGTTTGTCCGTTAAGGTATAGCGCGGTGAATAACCGCGCTATACTTGAACTTTCCTACCCCACCAATAATTCAGCTGCACTTTACTAACCCACGAATAATTCATATGGGTATAGCGCATGCAGTATGTGCGCTACATATATAGCGCCTAATATGCATGAGTTATACATGAAATAATTGTGCCCCCGGACTGGTTTTGTTTTTTATTTAAGGAGTTTCAGAATTTGGTAAAAATCCATTTAGGATCCTTCCCATCTTCCGAAATAGAATAGGTTGGAAGAAAAATTTAAGTGGTTGAAGCATAAAATAATAGGCGATAGTGACTAAACAAACACATGGATGCGTTTAGTGTAATATTTTATTTTTATGTTGTACGTGTCATGTATTATCTTTAATTGGTAACGAATTTAAATTTATGGTAAGTGTCGCTTTTTTTTGTTTGTGTTCTAGTGTTAAAGTAATAAATAAACCGAGAAATAAAAATACACCTGCAAATTCTGTGAAACATAAATAATGTTGCTATTATATTTTTAATGTCATGTATACAAGTAATAATACATATCAATGAGTCCCACAGCCTGCTTTAAAGCATTGGCTGGCCTGAGGCGCATCCCATCCCGCCCGGCTACGCTATCAAGATCATCCTCATCACGTCGCCTCTTTATCAGAGGATACGCTGCAACATAATCGTCAGTAAGGCTGGCAGACTCGGTAGAAGCGGCCATTGGGCCAGTAGTAACCTACAGAATAATAAGATATTTTAGTATATGAAATAGAAAATACTAACGTACGTGTTAGCAAAAAAAAATTAATGGTCATATCATGGTCTCATCGGGCTCCTACATAACATCATTAGTCTCTGGCAAGTCAGTATCGCACTGAGCGGAGTCCGTGACGGGCGATGACAAAATCTTTAAAAAAATAAAAATACTTTAGATATTACTGACTAATCAATGACATAAAAACAAATTGAAATAATAGTAATACAAACAAACCTGCGCCTGAGTAGCGCCACAATGCTCTGTCGGAACGTCGAGGTGCACTGGAGTAGATGAAGTATGTGAAAGATCCTCAGCATCCCTCGGTGATGAGCCATAACTCAGTTGTCGCCCACTATGCACCTCTCGTATCGGCCGATCAGCAGGAACCGTCGATGGCTCTGGGGGATCAGGAAAATATTGATCCCACTCCTGCCGCATAATGGCCGTGCCCGCAATCAACAATGGAGCAGACGGGGTCACCTGCGAAGTCCCTGGCGACAGCTGAAGGCTGAATGACGGCATATCATGAGGAGCATCGTGTGGCTCAGGGTGTTCACCCGGCTGATCATCTCTAATATCCTCCACGAGTGCCTTAACTCCCCCTTGCTGGGGACCCCGTCTTCGCCGACCACCACGACCTCGTGGGCCAGCCCTTCCTCTCTGGCCACGCCTGCCACGTCTACCACGTTCAGGCTCCACTGGTGGCCCATGATGGTACTCCTCGGGCGGCACATAGCAACCTCGTATCCTAAGCGCCCATCCTCTCGGGCACGTCTCAATGTGTCGGCAGCAAGATCAGTAACCCGACGGCCAAAGACGTGCAAAGCTGACGCTCCATCGCCTGTATGCTGTAGCATCTGCAGTCCCAACTGGTAGAACTGATGTAAGCCAATAGCCTGCATAACATGTAAAATATTAATTACGGAAGAATAATGTAATGTTATAAGTAAGTATAACAATTAACATACCAGTGCCTCATGCCTCCCGACGTATGGAATGTACCGACCACCTGCGCGATGAGCGGGATTCTCGACGAGAAGTCGGGTAACGCTGCGATACCAACCCATGTACTTATGCTCGCCATCCATACGGTCAGGTGGAGGGTATGGCAGAATCAGGTCATATCTCTGGTCCCAAACCTCAATCTGGGCCTCTAGTCATGCCATGTATGTCTGGTCAACCCTGCAACGATCATCTTGCTGGTAATGTGTCCCGTGCCAAGTGGGAAGAATAGGTACAAGCTGCGGGCGACCAAACTGACAAAGGACTCGCTTTGTGGCATAATGCTCGACTATGTCGAGACATATCAGTGGGACGGAAGAGCTCCACATAGCTCGGCCGCGGGAGAAATATTCGGACAAACCAGCTATAAGCGCGTCGCTGTATGGCCTCCATACGAACTATTTATTAAACACAAGAATCGTGAGTAAATGCAACACATATAAAGCCACGCCAAGTAAACTTAAGTATATATGTACATGCGCGCCTTCAAGTAAATCCAACAAATCCCTGTAATATGGGAGATGATGTCGAGCCTCGACCTTGCGTGCATAGCCTCTGCTATCAACACATCGCCAAGCTAAAGGGAGAAACGGTGGAGGTGGTGCATCCGGTGCGATCGGTGGTGGAGGTAGCTGGAACTACAGGAACCGCTCTCAGGCCCAAACCTAATATAGATTGTGGACGTAAAATTTAAGGTATTTTGTTACTATGTATATTATAATCATGCAAAGAATTGACTATGTTTTCACCTGCAGCAGCAGTAAAAATCCGGCAACGTCTCTCTGGGTGCCCATGCACACCCGACACATCTGCCTATACAGGTAACCTAGAACAACTGCACCCCAGCTGTAACCAGGTAAATCATCTAGCCGCTCTAGAAATCTCAAACTGACTAGGTTTCCCGAAGTGTTCAGGAACAATACACCACCAAACATCAGCAACAGCAACAATCTCGTGTGCCGGTCGATATCCTCCGGCGGTGAATCATCCGTAATCTCCGCCAGATACTGCCGAACGGGTGTCAGCTGCAATCTACTGGCCCCGCTCAATGCAGTCGGCTCTGCTGGCTGGAAACCGGTGAGCCGCTGCATCATATACAGGTAATCCACTCCCCTATAGTCTCTAAGAGCATGCATGTAAGCTACAGGTAATCCATCGACAGGCAGCCCGAAAAGAACCTCCACGTCCTCAAGCGTGATGGTAGCCTCGCCGATGGGTAGATGAAATATGTGCGTCTCCGGTCGCCACCACTCTATCATAGCCGTGATCAACGCCCAGTCGAACTGCAACCGGCCGATCTCTATGATCCTGTAGAAACTCGTATTCTGAAGGCGTCTAACTATACGAGGATGCAGTGGGTGGTCCCTAATGAACTCCAACATGTCATCTATACTTCTGGGGCGGAATGTCTGGGACAGACACTGCCCATCCCAGATGTGTGAAGACCTATGGTTGCCCTGTAGCAACAGTACCTCTCGAGATGCAGGTACGGGATACACAGGGGAACCTCCATGACGATGTCTGTAAACTGAACAATATTAATTATAGTATTTTTCTTTTTAATTGCTTAACACCTTTAAATATATTGCAATATCTTTTATATTAATATTTAATCAATATTTTTACTATATTATTACTAAGTTTGACACATTTTCTATATTATTATTTAATATGTTAGTTTATTATTTTATATGTTTGTTTCTTACTCAGCTATTTTTTGGTATACTTAGTTTGACAAATTTTCTATATTCTTATTTTTTATGTTATTTTCTTAAAATTGTTGACTAAAATTCGAGAGGTTTTGTGTTTGAACTATCATTATTTCTTGAGATATTTTTGGGGTTAACAGATAATCAAATGATTAATTTCAATAACTACTAAGATAAATTAGTAATTATTCAATAATTAATCATATAAAAAATACTACAAACTTAATAGTAAATACTATTGAATTTATTTCTTTCGTAACGATTTGTTTGTTAACTTTCATATTTTGCTCAAATTTTCCGGCAAATGATTATTTTATGATTCCTATCTAATATTTGATAATTATCTACTGATACATTAAATCCATAATTGAGTGCTCTATCCGAGTTTGTTAAGGAGAGCACCTAGTTTTTATTCTACACAATAGAATCTTAAAAAGCACTACAATAACACTATTCTAAATGGCCATGAACAAAGTCAACTACCATTAGCTAAAATTTATTACCAGTTTTACTACGATAAATGGCACTACATAACAATTAAGGGCATAATATAACATTAAGTGACACTAAATAACAATAAAGTCACATATTAATATACGTACAACAATAAAATCACATATAGCAATAATTATTCATAAAATAACAATATATCTTTTTTACTCATTTTTTAGTACATAAATAATCTAATCCGGATAAAAAAATAATAAATTAATTAAATCACAAAACGATAACAAAAAAATATAGCCCACAGTAAATAACAACTAATAAGCATTTTATATACATGAGTATTATCAAAAAGTAAGTCGGAATACCTCGATTTAAAGTTTTTTGAAATCTTAAAATTTGATGATTTAGGGGCCGAAACGAGCAATCGACGGGATCCACTACACAACAACGACTTGAATCCGGTGTTAACTTGCTACAATACAGAGAAAATACACTTTTTGCGGGACGGGTGGGCTCCAACGGAGTTTTTTGCCTTAAAAAGGGGGGGGGGGGGAGGGAGATTTTTGGGGTCTACTGGTTCGCGTTCTGGTGGGGGAAGGAGATGACACGTTTTTTTATATAGGTATAACGCACGTATAGAAGGCGCTATAATATAATACCTTCTATATGTGCGCTATAATATAGCGCCTTCTATATGTGCGCTATACCTCCCGCCAAATTGTCTTCTATTCAAATTGTAAAGGGTTATGTTCAGGGATGGAGGTAGAGTGCGGGATGCGGGTTCAGCCGAGTTCAATAGATTTTATTCAAATCATGTATTTATATTAAGAAATCCATTGAATATGTACAACTTATTAATTTAGAAACCAGTAACTTAAAGGGATTGCAATTTCGAACCCATAAGGTTCAAATTTTGGCTCCGCCTCTGATTATATGCACTCATTTTCTTGTTTAAAGTTCAAAATCCTAATACTAACAAATTAACGACTAAAAAAAGAAATTAATTTTGATAACACATGAAACTACGCATATGAAATAGTTAATACAAATAATCAACAACCTTTATGCTTGGATCAGTAAGCTTCAGTTAACAGTAAGCCAATAAATAATTCAAAAATTCCTTTCTTTTTGAAAGAGGGTTTAGTCGTAATTTTGGGGAGTTCATTATTAAAATGGCCATTTAACTGTCCGAAATTACCCAGTAAAAGTCATTTTCATTTGTTTGTAACACAAAAATCACTTAACTATGCATATAGCACTCGAAAAGTCACTCAACCAGATTTTTCAAACTTTCTAATGAGTAAATACCTATTTAGCTTCCAAATTATTAGCCTTTATTTTTTTTAATTTTTTAAAGATATGATAATTTTTTTCTTTTTAATCTATATTATGAACCTACCTATATTGCCAAACCAAAAAAAAACCTACATATCGAACAAATAAATTTTATTATAAAATAAAAATGAAAAACTTCAAGCATATATAATGTTGGAAAAATAAAATGATTAAGCACAAAATTAATTAGGATAATTTGCTCATATCAATAAATACCCAAAAATTTATTTACAAAATTGAAAACGAAAGAGAATAAAAGCTTTTAAAACATTATATTCCATTAATGTAATACAAAAATAACTATATATGCTTGAAAATATTTTTATTTTTTATTTTTTAAATATATGATTTATTTTGTTCTACGAGGTTCCATAATATAGATTAAAAAGAGAAAAAATATCATAATATTTAAAAAGAAAAGAATAAATGTCAATAATTTAGAGGGTAAAATAGGTATTCGACAACCGAAAAGTCTGAGAATATGGTTGAGTAACCTTCTGAGTGTATAGACATAGTTAAGTGATATTTGTATTACAATCAAAAGAAACACGTATGTACTATTGTTTACCCGAAAAATGAAAAGAGTTAAATTTATACGTAGTTCTAAGGATACATGGTATGAATTGGTACAAATCGAGAAAGATAAATAAATGTGTGTTGAAATTAGTTATAAAAAAATAAATGCAAACTAGATGAACTAATTAGCCTAAGCCTTCAAGTTTAATCACCTCCAAATCGGGTGAAGAACGATTGATAGAAGAAACAATTTAACTAAAATACCAAAAGCCACCAAAAAATAGTATTAGCTATATTTTTCTGTATATATTAGAATGAATGTGTGTATCAATCCCGCCCTCTTACAAATGATAACCACTCTTAATATAGTGGGGGAATCTCATTTTGGGTATAATTAAAAATACATAGTGGGGATCCTATGATGGACTAATTAATTAACTTTTCCTTGATTTTCGCCGAGATTCTCTCTCCAAATGCGGCTATAACGGTTCTTTTGTCCCTTGGCTCGATATCGGTCTCGGCCGGTCTCGGTATGGGTCGGTCTCTAGGCCTCGAGCTCGATATTGACTCGAGCTCGATATTGATCAGTTTCTAGGTCTCGAGCTCGATATTGACTCGAGCTCGATATTGATCGGTCTGTGGGTCTCGAGCTCGATATTGACTCGAGCTCGATATTGATCGGTCTCTAGGTCTCGAGCTCGATATTATGATGATGAACCTCGGTCTATCATGCTCCAATCTTGATTAATCACACGAAGGGCAAACTCGGTTTTGACCGTATACAGATAGTCCCCTCGTTTCTCGAAAAGAAGGTGGCGAGAAATGATATAATTTTTCAATCTCCGAATAAACGAATGCTGACGTTTGCAACGAGCCCGATTGTGACGTATGTGACAAACGTCCCATCGGTCCAGTTACCAAGGCATTAAATGCGCGTCAGTCGATGGTCGGCCACTGCCAATTTTGAACCGTCAGTCGATGGGATTGCCATAAATAGGGGATTGCCATCCGAAAAAGCAATGAGATCGAATGATACAAAACCCAAGTGCTACCTTAATTCGAGTTCGAGACATCATTCTCACTCGACTACAAAGCCCAAGGGCTACCATTATCTCGAGTTTGAGCAAGTCCTCACTCGACCTTAAAGTCCAAGGGCTACCTTATTTCGAGTTCGAGCAAGTCCTCACTCGACCACTAAGCCTAAGGGCTACTCTTATTTCGAGTTCGAGCAAATCCTCAATCTACTATAAAGCCTAAGGGCTACCTTAACTCGAGTTCGAGCAATCATTCTCACTCGGGGACTATCTATCGAGCCCAATGGCTACCATTACTTCGAGTTCGAGCAACCATCCTCACTCGACCTTAAAGCCCAAGGGCTACCTTATTTTGAGTTCGAGCAAGTCCTCACTCGACCACTAAGCCTAAGGGCTACTCTTATTTCGAGTTCGAGCAAATTCTCACTCTACTATAAAGCCTAAGGGCTACCCTAACTCGAGTTCGAGCAATCATTCTTACTCGGGGACTATCTATCGAGCCCAAGGGATACCATTACTTCAAGTTCGAGCAACCATTCTCACTCAACTACAAAGCCCAAGGGCTGCAATACTTCGAGTTCGAGCAAATCCTCACTCGACTGCTAAAGCCCAAGGGCTACCTTATTTCGAGTTCGAGCAAATCCTTACTCGACCATAAAGCCTAAGGGCTACCCTAACTCGAGTTCGAGAAACCATTCTCAAAGATTATCTATCAAGCCCAAAGGCCACCTCGATTCAAGATTGAATTATTACCCTGAAGCTGGGACTAGGTATTAAGCCTAAGGGCTACCTTAATTCGAGTTCAAATATTCACTCAAGGCTTACCGATCAAAAGCGGTCGAGGGCAGTACTTACTATCAATCCTTAACATCTCAACCTTGGACCTTCGAATACAACTTCATAGTTTTATGCTAAGGCGCTTTGACCTTTTGTATAAATCAACAAAAGACAACAGATTCAGAAGCCATGAAAGGAAAAAAGTTATATATATACATCAAAATCTTTTGCAAAGGCAACACAAACCCGAAGGAAGTTCTTTATAAAGGCCGAAGCAGCCTCGATAGAAATAACAAAAACTACTTAAGATCCTAAATGGCTTGGTCTTCATTGGAGACTGTGTCCTCGGGATCTTCCTCATCTTCAGATTCGCTAGATCTATCGGAGTCCTCCTCAGTAAAGGCTAGCCTTCGAGCCCTGTTTTCCTCCGCCTTGGCATTTTCAATTTCGGCCTCAACATCGAAGCCCTGAGCACTGACCTCCTCGAGAGCTTCTCTTCGAGCCTGCCATTTAGCATGTTTGACCATGCTCTTGGCCTTGGCCTGATTAACCTCAACACCGATCCTGAACTGGGCCACTTTAGCATCAACTCTTTTATTAGCTTCGGTTACCTCCGATCTGACCACTTCGAGTTCATTAGCCAAGCTTGCCTTATCGGAAGTGGCCAAATCTAACCGACTCTGAAGCTCTTTAGCTCTCTCGATCAGCACCGAGGCATTTTCTTTTGCAGCCCGAAGCTGGGCCTCAGCCGACTTCAATTGCGCTTGAACGACCTCCTTTCTAGAGCCGAGGATATCCATATTTTCTTTGAATTTTCCCCCTTCGGCCATTAGCTCATCTACCTGTGAATTGAGCCGTCTGATCTGTTCAAGCCTCTGCCGAACCTGCAAAATCGGGTTGTTAGTGGTTATCTCCAATTCATCTTCACTATCGTGAAGAATTTGGAATACCTGCTCGGCTATCTCCTCGTGCTCATCCCGATCCGCGGACAAATCTGCTCAAAGTTTCTCGCTAAGAAGTTTATAGGAGTCACTCTTCTCAATGAGGTGCCGAACCTCGGCCTCGTGCTCCTCTCGGATTCGGAGGAAAGCCTCGTGATGCAACACCTAAGCCTACAAATGTGGGAAAAAATGTTAGAACTATCTACAACAAGTATAAAAGAAACAGCATAGATGCCATCAAAGTTACCTGATTCAGAGCATGCTGGGACTCGTTGAAAAGGCAGTCGGGTCCTACCACATTCATCACTGCTTGATCCTCTTTGTTCACTAGGGACCGAAGGTAACTAGAAATCCCTACGGGGGGAGAGAAAATTTGGGTATCCTCCGGGACGGAAAGCACCACCTTCCGGCTATGATCAGGATCAATACTCAGGGTCGGGAATCGATCCACCAGTTTGGGAACTGATGAAGACCCGGTAGAACCCGACCATGATGTTTTCTTTGGTATCAGTAATCCACCGAACCCGATAACCTCCTCTGAGGCAGCTGACTCGAGCCCATATAGAAAACCGTGGATATCGGTCGGCTTCTAAATGCCCTCGTAGGATCGACCTTCCATCATGCTGGCCTCACGGATCATAGCATCCGAAATCTGAGGGGATCCGCTAATTTCAACTATCCCGAGCTCGTTCCTTGAGATATCTTCTGCTGCCCAAGAAGTCCTACCCTCGGTCTCCCCTTCAACCATCTCGGCTCGAGACGGAATAGTCTCAGATTTTTCTTGTTCCGGGATTATTGCCAGGGTTCCCATGTATCACAACATTAGCCCATACACTGGCTAATTCCTCTTCTCCTTCTTCGGGCTCGTCCCTTAATCGGCGGATCAATTCTGAAAGCATAACACCGGGTCCCCCCCTTTTGCTTGCAAGATTTGTTCGCCGGTTTTTTCTTTTTCGAGACCGGAGAACTAGGTACATCTTTTCTCTTCTTTTCTTTAACCTGCTTCGGGACAGGAACCTCCTCATCACTAGATGAGGGCCTCATGGCAACGTCCTTCCCAAGTCCTACAAAGGGAAAAATGGGGTTAAGCAAGTAAAGAAGAGTAAAATGACAAACAAATTAAGAAAGAGACTTACCATGACTATGGGACTCCCATCGATCCTTTGATAATTCCACCCAAGCGCGCTCGGAGTACGGTCTTTGCAGCACCAGACCTTCAACCTATTGTTTAAGATCCGGAATCGGCTGAGGCATCCGAGCCATAGCTGTGACAAGAAAGAATAAATGGATCAAGAAAATGAAAGGCAGTTACAAAATTGAAACGAACGAAGGGAAATAAGTGCTCACGGTTCATATTCCATTTCTCAGGAAATGGCATGTCATCGGCAGGGATCAAGTCCGAGGTTTTGACTCGAACAAATCGGCCCATCCAATCTCGATCACGAGTCTCGTCTATACTCGAGAACGACGCTTTAGTGGCTTGGCAAGCAAGCTTGATTAACCCTCCTCGATAAAGTTAGAGACTATAAAGACGCATAAGGTGGTCGAGGGTGAAAATACACCACTCTATTTTGCTCGAAAAAAATCGGAGAAGAATAACTATTCTCCAAAAAGAAGGATGGATCTGGCGAGGGTCACGTCGTACCTCTTACAAAAGGCGATGATGATGGGGTCTAACGGACCCAACGTGAAAGAATAAGTATAAACACTTAGGAAACCTTCCACGTGGGTAGTAATTGATTCATCAGGCGATGGGACTACCACGTGCTTATCGCCCCAATTGCATTCTTGTTTGACTTTCTAGAGAATTTTATCGGTGATTGTACACTGGTACCTCGACATCGATTCATATCGGCCCGGTACCGATAAAGGTTTTTCAACCTTAAAATCACTGACAATTGAATACCCTACCAGAACGAATTCCTCAGGGAGAGGCTCCGCCGCATCCTCATCATCGATGGGCCGTGATAAAGAAGCGACCTAATCTTTGGTGTTTTGAGAAGAACAAGCAAAGAAATTCCAAAACCTGGAAATAGGAAACTTTGGAGAAGGCGATGAACCGTGAAGATTGGAATGAAGAAGGTTTAAAGGTAAAAGTTTAAAATAGTGAAGAAAGAGGCTATTTATAGATTTCACAATGACGGTTCAAAATTGGCAGTGGCCGGCCATCGACTGACGCGCATTTAATGCCTTGGTAACTGGACCAATGGGAGGTTTGTCACATACATTACAATCAGGCTCGTCGCAAACGTCAGCATTCGTCTAGTCAGAGGTTGAAAAATCATATCGTTTCTCACCACCTTCTTTCCGAGAAACGAGGAGACTATCTGTATACGGTCAAAACTAAGTTTGCCCTTCGTGTGATTCATCAAGATTGGAGCATGATGGACCAAGGTCGTCATCATAATATCGAGCTCGAGACCCAGAGATCGAACAATATCGAGCTCGAGTCAATATCGATCTCGAGACCTAGAGACCAATCAATATCGAGCTCGAGTCAATATCGAGCTCGAGACCCATAAACCGATCAATATTGAGCTCAAGCCAATATCGAGCTTGAGGCCCAGAGACCGACCCATACCGAGACCGGCCGAGACCGAGATTGAGCCAAGGGACAAAAGAGCCATTATAGCCGCATTTGAGGAGAGAATCTCGACGGAAATCAAGAAAAAGTTAATTAATTAGTCGATCATGGGATCCCCATTATGTATTTTTAATTATACCCAAAATGAGATTCCCCCACTATATTAAGAGTGGTTATCATTTGTAAGAGGGGGGGATTGATACACACATTCATTCTAATATATACAGAAAACATAGCTAATACTATTTTTTTGGTGGCTTTTGGTATTTTAGTCAAATTGTTTCTTCCATCAATCATTCTTCACCCGATTTGGAGGTTATTAAACTTGAAGGCTTAGGCTAATTAGTTCATCTGGTTTGCATTCATTTATTTATAACTAATTTCAACACACATTTATTTATCTTTCTCGATTTGTACCAATTCATACGACGTATGCTTAGAACTACGTATAAATTCAACTCTATCTGTTTTTTGGGTAAACAATTGTAAGGACCCGTAAAAATTTTAACCAAAAACTCGGGGTTTTGTGGTGCCAAGATAGATTCCTGCGTTATTATAGTAGAAATTCTTCTTGGCGAGCAAGCTCGCCGCGGTTTGGACCTTTTGGATTGAACAGTACCCTACGGACTTGAAGGAAAATGTTTAGCAGATGAACGCATTTCTGCGGCCTATTATGCAGCCGCATAATCACTCTGCGGCCTGCGGACCGCATAATGGCCGTAGAGTGAAGCAGAAAGTTTGGCCAATCTGAGGTTAGTTTTGCGATCGATTATGCGACTGCATAATCACTATGCGGGCCGCATATTGGTCGCAAAATTCCTCTTGGGTTTTTACGGAGGGAGTTCTGCGGTGTATTATGCGATCGCAGAACAAGTATGCGAACCGCATACTGGTCGCATAACTGGGCCGAAAGTTTAGGCCCCTGAGGGACATTTCTGCGGTCACTTTGCGGACCGCATAACCATTATGCGGTCGCATATGCGATCGCAGACCTGTGTTGGGGCACCCTTTTTCTTAATTTAAAACCCGATCCCATTCCGTTAAAACACCCCTTTAGTCTATTTTGAAGCTCATTTATGATATTTCTAGAGTGAGAGAGAGGGTTCTAGAGGGAGGGCCTAATTTTTCATCAAATTGATCTTCAACCATCACTCAAAGCTTTGGAAATATTCAAGTAGAGCACCAAATTCTTCATCCTAAAAGGTAAGGCTTCATCACCCCAGCTCTTAATTTCAAACATAGCTATAATGGGGTACTAGGGTGATACTTCATGGGTATGAGAGTAGTTTATCTTGCATGCATGTGTTATAAAGAGTGTGGGGAAAAAGTGAGCTAGAACCAGGAACGTTTTCCTAATTCTGGGTTCAATTTGTATATTGCTAAAATAGATTGAGGTTGCTAAGGGTTCCGGATAATTGTAGAGTCTAAAGAAGCGTAATTGAGGTATGTATGGCTAATTCTCTTCTTCTTAGAATCGAACTCCTGTGTCTGAATAATTGGTGTAAGTTCTAACTTGATCATACTAGATTTGTTTGCCTTAGTGTGTTGGATTGAACGATTTATGTTCCCTAATTGTTTTAGATGGTTACCATGTCATCATGCTATTTGAGAACATAATTATGATTTTCCAAGCTCCTTCCCTTATGTGCGCAATGCCTTATGTGATGGTACTTATCGACATGAATTATGATGTTATTTGAACGAATAAAAAGGGAAAGACTTGAATTGTAAAATGTTCCCAAGTGCCAAGAACTACTTAATAAATGAGGTTGTTTGTGCCATGTAACGAAAGATGGGAAAGAAATGTGAATTTAGTGAACAATTGAAAGAGGTTATGTCTCAAGTGAGATGGCTTAGCCGATCGGGCCGAGATCGGACGCCATGCTGTAAACATGGTGGCATTCGTGTTGGAATTATTGATTTACATTGTGGATATGGAAATGTCTCACCTGAGATGGCTTAGCCGGTCGGGCCGAGACCGGACTCCGTGTAAAAACACGGTGGCATTGTGAGTTGTGGCTTTGGCACTAAAGATTATTAATCTAAAAAGGTGGAAAGATTGAATTGAAAACTATGTGATCCTTACTTGGTGTTTCTTTGTATTTCTATGAAGTACTTATTGATTATTATGACTGCCTTCTCTTTGTTTCACTATTCATTATACTAAGATTGGTGTTTGCCTTACATACTAGTACTATTTGACAGTACTAACGTCCCTTTTGCCGGGGGCGCTACATCTTTGAATGGATGTAGGTGGTTCCATCGTAGATAGTGCCGATCGCAGATAGTGGTGCTCTCTTTCTCTCCTCACAGCAGTCTTGGTGAGCCCCATTTCTCCCAGGGGTCATGTAGTCCTTCTTTATATAAGTTTTCATATTTTGAGGTATAACTGGGGCCTTGTTGCCGGCATTGTCATGTTGCTCTTTTGTACCCTTAGAGGCTCCGTAGACGTTTATGTGGGTCATGTATGTATGTTGGGGTGGTCGTTAGATCGAGTTGTATTTTGGAAACTAAACTATGGCATAATGTATATAAGGAAAAATGAACTAGCAACATTTATATATTCATATAACTGATCTCTCCCTTGTTTTACAAATAGTGATGCGATCCCTTTTTGGATTACGAATGAGTTGGGTAGGAAAGGTTTAATAGGCTTGCTCGACCGGGTTCACTCGATTGAGCGCCGGTCACGCTCCCCGAGGTTGGGGCATGACAAACTTGGTATCAGAGCCTAAGGTTTTAAAGTGTCCAAGGATGTCTCGAAGCCGTGTCTAGTGGATCCCTTCTTATCGATGTGTTGTCGACCACATCTATAATTAGGGGCTACTTGGACATTTAAGAATGAAACCCTTCATTGTTGTTCTATATCGTGCGATATAGCGGAACGTGAGGTTGTTTTCCCCTAACTCGTGCATTGTTCTAACTTTCAGTAAATGGCACCTAATAAGAGAGCGAGAATTGGCCAAGAAGCCAATGCCACCCCAGGAGTGGCTGTTGATCCCTTACTTGATAATGCGGGTGAGGATAATTCCCCTACTATCACACTTCCTGATTCGTCTACTCCAGAACAGACTACCCCAGTTCCTACACCCGCGGAGGGTGCCACAATCCCTCCCGTCGATATACCTGTTCCACCTCCAGCCCCAGATCCAGGTCCCGGTATTTCTGATGGGAATCTTAGGGGAGCTATTTAGAAGCTGACTCAGTTAGTAGCTTCTCAGGCCCAGAGGTCAAATGTTGCACCCACCTTATTTAGCTCGCAAGGGGATTCTTCTGGTTCCAGGGTAAACAGTTTCCTTTAGTTAGACCCTCCAGTGTTCACAGGTACTGATCCCGGGGCAGACCCTCAGGATTTCATTGATGAGATGCATAAGACACTCCGAGTTATGCGTGGTACTGAGACGGAGGGAGTAGAGTTGGCCTCCTATCGTTTGAAAGGGGTGGCATATTCCTGGTTTGAAATGTGGAAGGATTCTCGTGAGGAGGGGACCCCTTCGGCGAGATGGAGTGAGTTCGCAGATGCCTTCATAGACCATTTCTTGCCTGCCAAGACTAAGGCAGCTCGTGCTGTGGAGTTTGAGACCCTTAAACAGGGTAGTAAGAGTGTGTGGGAATATCAAATGGAGTTCGTGCGCCTGTCAAAGTATGCTGTTCATATGATGCCGACAATGGAGGCTAGGGTGCGTCGATTTGTGCAAGGCCTTAGCCCTTTGGTTATTAATGAGGCTGCCACAACTGCTCTAAATTCTAACATGAACTATGGAAAGATAGTGGCATTTGCCCAAGCTATAGAGACTCGAAAATTAAAGCTCAGGATGGAACGAGAAGGTAGTAGTAGGGCCCGATCAGCAGGCAACCTTGGGGATTCATTCGGAGGTGGGAGATCAGCCTTTCGGGGAGGATCATCAGGGCCATCCCAGTCTTATGCTCAGTCTTCAGCTAGTGCCCCGCCATCAGGGCACGGTCAGCAGCAGGGGAGTCGCTTTAGGCCCGGTCAGGGCAGCAGGGGGTCACACGATCAGGGTCGATCAGGAGGGAGATTCCAGCAGCAGCAGAGGGCCCTATGCCCTAAGTTTGGGAGGATACATTTGGGAGTCTGCTACCTAGACATGCCAGTATATTATGGATGCGGAATGAGAGGTTATATTCAGAGAGAGTATCGTGCATCCCGTCAGGGTGCAGGCAGGGGCACAACTCAGTCATCCAGTCCTATAACTACTACATCTTCAGCACACCCTCCAGCTCGAGGCTCTTCAGCACCCGCAGGTCATGGTACAACTATAAGTGGTCGACAGAGTGCGGAGGCTTCCCCAGATGTCGTCACAGGTATATTGACTGTTCAGTCTCATGATGTGTGTGCCCTTATTGATCCCGGATCTTCTTTGTCCTATGTTACTCCTTATGTTACTACGAGCTTCGGGATAGAACCAGAACAACTTCATGAGCCGTTCTCTGTATCTACCCTAGTTGGCTAGTCTATTACGGCCGTGTGGGTTTATAGAGATTGTGTTGTCATGGTGCGTGGTCGGGATACCATGGCTGATCTCATTGAGCTGGGGATGATTGATTTTGATGTAATAGTGGGAATGGGCTGGCTCTATTTATGTTTTGCCAAACTCGACTACCGGACCAGAATTATGAGGCTTGAGTTTCCTAACGAGCCAACTGTTGAGTGGGAGGGGAATAATGTTATGCCAAAAGGTAGGTTTATTTCTTACCTTAAGGCCACAAAGATGATCAGGAAGGGGTATATTTATCATTTGGTCCGAGTTACGGACACCACTGCTGAGGTGCCTACCCTTGAATCTGTACCAATTATGAATGAATTCCCCGATGTCTTTCCGGATGAGCTCCCTGGAATTCCTCCAGACAGGGAGATTGATTTTGGTATTGATGTGATGCCAGCCACGCAGTCTATATCCATTCCACCTTATAGAATGGCGCCAGCAGAATTAAAAAATCTAAAGGAATAACTAAGGGATTTGCTAGAGAAAGGTTTCAACCGACCGAGTGTGTCTCCTTGGGGCACACCGGTTCTCTTTGTTAGAAAGAAAGATGGATCGCTGCGAATGTGTATTCACTACCGGCAGCTCAACAAGGTCACAATCAAAAATAAATACCTATTGCCAAGGATAGATGATTTGTTTGATCAATTGCAAGGTGCTAATTTCTTCTCCAAAATTGATTTGCGATCCGGGTACCATCAATTGAAGTTAAGGGAGCAGGATATTCCGAAAATAGCTTTCAGAACCCGGTATGGGCACTTTGAATTTTTGGTAATGTCTTTCGGGTTAACAAATGCCCCAGCAACTTTCATGGATCTTATGAATCGGGTCTTCAAGCCGTTTCTTGACTCCTTTGTGATAGTATTCATTGACGACATCCTTGTATATTCACGAAGTCGAGAGGATCACGCCGACCACCTCAGGGCAGTTCTGCAGACTCTTCATCACCACCAATTGTATGCAAAGTTCTCGAAATGTGACTTTTGGCTTGAATCTGTTACATTCCTGGGTCATGTCGTCTCCGGAGAAGGAATTAAGGTTGATCCTCAAAAGATTACGACGGTGAAGGACTGGCCTAGACCAACAACTCCAACAGAGATTCGTAGTTTTTTGGGTTTGGCCGGGTATTATAGGAGGTTCATGGAGGGATTCTCCACACTTGCCTCTCCATTAACTAAATTGATGCAGAAGGCGGTTAAGTTCCAGTGGTACGATGCTTGTGAAAAGAGCTTCCAGGAATTAAAATCAAGATTGACTTCAGCTCTGGTATTGACCCTGCCAGAGGGTACCGAGGGGTTTGTGGTGTATTGCGATGCTTCAAGGATCGGTCTTGGGTGTGTATTAATGCAACATGGTAGGGTTATAGCATATGCTTCAAGGCAACTTAAGAATCATGAAAAGAATTATCCAACTCGTGACTTAGAACTTGCGGCGGTGGTTTTTGCATTAAAAATTTGGCATCATTATTTGTATGGAGTCCATGTAGATGTATTCACGGACCACAAGAGTCTTCAATACATTTTCAAGTAGAAGGAATTGAACTTAAGGCAGAGAAGGTGGCTTGAATTGCTCAAAGATTATGACATCGACATTTTGTATCATCCGGGGAAAGCTAATGTGGTGGCGGATGCTCTTAGTGAAAAATCTATGGGTAGTTTGGCTCACTTGGAGGCATGTCAAAGGCCCTTGGCCTGAGAGGTTCACCAGTTGGTCAGTTTGGGAGTTCGTCTTGCGGACTCTAATGAAGGGGTAGTGATTGTGCGGAATAGGACAGAATCATCGCTTGTGACGAAGGTCAAGGAGAAGCAATACAATGATCCAGTGTTGATGCAGCTGAAGGAAGGGATTCATAAGCATAAGACTATGACTTTTTCTCTTGGCATGGATGACGGTACATTATGGTACCAAGGGCGGTTATGTGTTCCAAACGTAGATGGTCTTCGGGAAAGAATCATGGCAGAAGCTCATACTTCTAGATATTCCGTGCACCCAGGTTGTACGAAAATGTATCATGACCTCAAGAAAGTTTACTGGTGGAATAACATGAAGAGGGGTGTGGCGGACTTTGTGGCAAAATGTTCAAACTGTCAACAGGTGAAGGCCGAGCATCAAAGGCCCGGTGGGTTAGCACAGAGTATAGAAATTCCAATATGGAAATGGGAAATGATCAATATGGATTTTGTGGTAGGGTTATCTCGCACTCCGCAGAAGTTTGACTCAATTTGGTGGTAGAAGATGTAGATCGCCGATTGGGTGGTTCGAGGTTGGAGAGGCTGAACTAATAGGACCATACCTTGTGCATCAGGCTATGGAAAAGGTTAATATCATAAAGGAGCGATTGAAAACTGCTCAGAGTCATCAAAAATCCTATTCGGATGTTCGTCGCAGAGACTTAGAGTTCAAGGAAGACGATTGGGTGTTCTTAAAGGTATCTCCCATGAAGGGGATCGGGCGGTTTGGAAAGAAAAGGAAATTAAGTCCGAGGTATGTCGGGCAGTACAGAATCATTCGAAGGATAGGTCAGGTGGCGTACAAGCTTGAGCTACCACCTGAGATGTCATTAGTGCACCCGATATTCCATGTGTCCATGTTGAAGAAGGTAGTTGGAGATCCGTCTGCTATTGTGCCGGTTGAGACCGTCGAGGTTAGTGAAGAATTGTCATATGAAGATATTCCAGTTGCTATCCCTAACAGAAAGGTCTGAAAGTTGAGGAACAAACAAATTGCATCCGTAAAGGTATTATGGCGAAACCAGCAAGTCGAAGAAGCAACTTGGGAAGCCGAGAATGAAATGAAAGAGAAGTACCCTCATTTATTTGAATAGCCATGTAATCGCTCTATAACGTTGCCCCCCCAAAAGTTTGTATCACTTGTTCGGCTAATATAAAGACATTCCTTTCTAGCTATATGTCCCCCATGAGTCTTCAGTTGGTGTTATTTTGCATTCTGTTGTGTCATTTAATTCTATATATGTTGTTAAGGTGTGCTTCGGGGGCTCTCTGACAGGTGGATAGGCCAAAATACAAAGGAAACTCTGGTGAAATTTTCAGGAAGTTAGGAAGTTAGGCAAATTTGGGGCCGATGGTATGTGGCATAACTGAAACTGTGTTAAGTGAACCTTGATCCTCATTCGAGGACGAATGATCTTAAGTGGGGGAGGATGTAAGGACACGTAAAAATTTTAACCAAAAACTCAGGGTTTCGTGGTGCCAAGATTGATTCCTGTGTTATTATAGTAAAAATTCTTCGCGGTGAGCTTGCGAGCTGCGGTTCGGACCTTTTGGATTGAAAAGTATCCTACGGACTTAGAGGAAAATGTTTAGCAGATGAAAGTGTTTCTGCGGCTCATTATGCGGCCGCATAATCACTCTGCGGACCGCATAATGGCCGCAGAGTGAAGCAAAAAGTTTGGCCTATCTGAGGTTAGTTTTGTGGTCGATTATGCGACCGCATAATCACTATGCGGACCGCATATTGGTCGCATAATTCCTCTTGGGTTTCTGCGGAGGGAGTTCTGCGGTGCATTATGTGACCGCAGAATAAGTATGCAGACCGCATACTGGTCTCATATCTGGGCCGAACGTTTAGTCCCTCGAGGGCCATTTCTGAGGTCACTTTGTGGACCGCATAACCATTATGCAGTCGCATATGTGACCGCAGACTTATGTCGGGGCACCCTTTTTCTTAATTTAAAACCCGACCCCCATTCCGTTAAAACACCCCTTTAGTCTATTTTGAAGCTCATTTTTGATATTTCTAGAGTGAGAGAGAGGGTTCTAGAGGGAGGGCCTAATTTTTCATCAAATTGATCTTCAACCATCACTCAAAGCTTTGGAAATATTCAAGTAGAGTACCAAATTCTTCATCCTAAAAGGTAATGTTTCATCACCCCAACTCTTAATTTCAAACATAGCTATAATGGGGTACTATGGTGATACTTCATGGGTATGAGTGTGGTTTATCTTGCATGCATGTGTGATAAAGAGTGTGGGGAAAAAGTGAGCTAGAACCATGAACATTTTTCTAATTCTGGGTTCAATTTGTATATTGCTAAAATAGATTGAGATTGCTAAGGGTTCCGGATAATTGTAGAGTCTAAAGAAGCGCAATTGAGGTATGTATGGCTAACTCTCTTCTTCTTAGAATCGAACTCCTGGTGTCCGAATAATTGGTGTAAGTTCCAACTTGATCATACTAGAATTGTTTGCCTTAGTGTGTTGGATTGAACGATTTATGTTCCCTAATTGTTTTAGATGGTTACCATGTCATCATGCTATTTGAGAACGTAATTATGATTTTCCAAGCTCCTTCCCTTATGTGCGCAATGCCTTATGTAATGATACTTATCGATATGAATTATGATGTTATTTGAACGAATAAAAAGGGAAAGACTTGAATTGCAAAATGTTCCCAAGTGCCAAGAACTACTTAATAAATGAGGTTGTTTGTGCCATGTAACGAAAGATGGGAAAGAAATGTGAATTGAGTGAACAATTGAAAGAGGTTATGTCTCAAGTGAGATGGCTTAGCCGATCGGGCCGAGATCGGACGCCATGCTGTACACATGGTGGCATTCGTGTTGGAATTATTGATTTACATTGTGGATATGGATATGTCTCATCTGAGATGGCTTAGCCGGTCGGGCCGAGACCGGACTCCGTGTAAAACTACGGTGGCATTGTGAGTTGTGGCTTTGGCACTAAAGATTATTAATCTAAAAAGATGGAAAGATTGAATTGAAAACTATGTGATCCTTACTTGGTGTTTCTTTGTATTTCTATGAAGTACTTATTGATTATTATGACTATCTTCTCTTTGTTTCACTGTTCATTCTACTAAGATTGGTGTTTGCCTTACATACTAGTACTATTCGACAGTACTAACGTCCCTTTTGCCGGGGGCGCTACATCTTTGAATGGATGTAGGTGGTTCCATCACAGATAGTGCCGATCGCAGATAGTGGTGCTCTCTTTCTCTCCTCACAGCAGTCTTGGTGAGCCCCATTTCTCCCGGGGGTCATGTAGTCTTTCTTTTGTATAAGTTTTCATATTTTGAGGTATAACCGGGGCCTTGTTGCCGGCATTGTCATGTTGCTCTTTTGTACCCTTAGAGGCTCCGTAGACGTTTATGTGGGTCATGTATGTATGTTGGGGTGGTCATTGGATCGAGTTGTATTTTGAAAACTCAACTATGGCATAATATATATAAGGAAAAATGAACTACCAACGTTTATATATTCATATAACTGATCTCTCTCCTGTTTTACAAATGGTGATGCAATCCCTTTTGGATTATGAATGAGTCAGGTAGGAAAGGTTTAATAGGCTTGCTCGACCGGCTTCACTCGGTTGAGCGCCGGTCGCGCTCCCCGAGATTGGTTCGTGACAACAACTATGTGATTTCTCACAATTGAATGACCATTCACATGTGCTCTGAAAACTTTTCTTCTTAAACCTGAACCTCTTCCCATCCTTAAAATTCTAGACGTTTTTTCTCTAAGGTATTAGTACTAAATGTCATTTTGAACAATAGAAAGCTCATTTCTGTAAATTAAAATTGATCTCTTTCTATTATTGTAAATTAAAATTGATCTAACTTTTAACGTATTCCTTTAAAAAATCTTATAAACCTAATTGTAAAACTTTTTGTTGGATAAACAATTTGGTAGAGTCTAATAACTTATTTTTTATTGTTTTCTCTATGACAACGTGTCTATTTATTTTAGCTTCTGTATGATACTGAGTTGATCGTAAAAAATACAGTTGATATAGCAAATGTACAAAGCATAACTAATGAATCTAATGTAGAGGAGAAAATGGAAAGTCCTCAGCTAGTAACTTCGCCTTCACGGACGTTAAGTTGCATTGTCAATTTTGAGACATATAGCGCATTAGGTGCATGCGTTATATGTAGTTTAGTTCTTGTTTTTTCTTGCACGGTAGTATGGTTCTTTGCCAATATTTTGACGTCATTTTTGTTCCGGACTCGATGGAATCAACCCATACCTGTACTGATGGTGGACTAGCAGGTACCTAATGGAATGATTGAGACGCCCACAAGTTGACATGTACATCAGCATTAAAAAAAAGTAATACATCTGTTTACCCTAAAAATGAGTAACTATTAAATTTATTGTGCGGTTTAAAGGGTATGTGATTTAATTTAACACGAATGAACTAAGAACAACTAATAATTAAATTAAAGGATCACAAAGGGATCAAACCAAATTCGATGAATGATTAAATCTAGCTTTGCAGTGGGTGTTTGGGAATTGGTTCTGATCCAGCCCTCGGAACGGGTTCGATTGCAACTCAATAAACAAGCAGCTGAAGAACACTTTTAACAAAAGCTAGAGAACAAAAATTAACTTTTTTTGCTTTGGTATGGGTGCTAACAATGGTCCTCAAAATAAAAGTTTCCCTCCTTTATACAGTATGGGAGTTTCAATCCTAATACAAGTCTAAATAAGGTAAAAAAATCTTTTCTTTACAGTAAACATTGATACGCAGTTGATATCGGGCAAGATTTATGCTGTAATATCCGGTTGAGGGCGGATATTTTGGCTCCTCGCTTATCCTGTCTAACCGCCTTTTCTCTTAGTCTCGGCTCTTCACTCTACTCGATCCCAATGCTCGTCCGTGTTTGGTCCCGGGTGCACCATTCATCCTCCCCGGGCTCCTATCCGTGGAATCCCTCGGCTTTACTCGAGGCCATGTCAGATCATGCTTTCCTTTCATTTTTTTTACCCGGAAATCGAGGGTAATTTTATCCCTGATTTTACCCCTACATAGATAGTCCCCTCACTTTTCGGAGAGCAGATTTATCGAAATGACGAGAAGTGACTAACTGGCCTCGGTTCCTTCCTCCTTACGCTACAAACAGGTTGATGAGTCAGCGAAACATCCCATCAATCGTGTCGTTCTGACTTCGGACACGTGTCAGCCACCGGTTGACCATCTTCGGTGGGCATCGAATGTGAAACGTCACGCATTAAATATTTCCCTCCTATAAAAGCTTCGGTTTCCTTTTTTTCACTTTTTTACTTTTCGATTTCGAATCTTCTTGAGTTACCCTCGAAATTTTTACTTGTTCATCATTCCCTCAAATCTTCATAAATTGTTCTTCATATCTTCATTTCTTCATCCTCAATCTTCAAATCTTCATATTTCGCCTTTAAATCTTCAAGCCAAACCTTCAAATCTTCATACCCATCTTTAAAACTTCTTACCCAGTCTTCAAACCTTCATATTCCCAGCTAATGATGGAAAAAACTTCAAAATCTGTGCCTCAACACACTGCTCCTTCGACTTCTACCCCAGCCACAGATGTCAAAGTGACCCTCCCAATAGCAGCCCCGGAACCTCCTCTTAAGGATTTTATCCCCGGAGGCTGATCTATAGACCGGTCGAAAAAGCCTCCAAATAAGGAGACCGAGGTGAGGAGGTGGAGATATATTTGCTCCATCACCGAAGACATGCTCCCAACGGTTCGGGAGGATTGCAAGTGGAAAGGCAAGAAAGTAGTCATCCCTACCCCTGATGAGGACATCACCACGAACGTAGAGGGGTGCTTGGCCCGATGGATACGATAGTCCTTGACGTTTGCAAAAGATACGAGGTCTGTCTCGGGCAGATTCACCCATACTTTTAGAGGATCGTGATTCTCCTTCGTCACTTTATCAATAACACGAAGGAGCCCCGGTTCACTATCGACCATCTGCTCCACATCTACTACCTCCGAATCTTTTGAAGGGGGCTAATCAAGCTTGCCTGAATATAGGGACCGAGACTGGCAGGGGAGATTTGTTCAGGTAAAGACCGAAGATCTCATTCCCTTCGATTTCCTTCTGTTCCCTGAGAAGTGGAACTCAACGCATAAATTCATCTCCACTTAAGTTGCCAAAATAATTCTTTGATTTTATACTTCTTTCTCATCACCCGACTTTCCCGTTGGGCAACGGTTGCCCGAATCTCCAATGCAGTCCCTCATTTTAAGGAGTAGGTCCAGGGGATCTATAAACAATTGACATACTCCGAATACGAGTGGCGCAAACTTTCAAAAGGAAAATGGGAGGCTCGTTCCCATGGTGAGTATCCTTCTTCTCCTGATTGAATTTCCTTTTCATTCCACTATTATTTTGACTAAGTCCCTTTCTTCCTTCCACAAGTTTGCCCAAGACCACCGAGCTTTGGGCAGTGGACGAGGACGGGGCCTCGTCCCCACCTACAACACCCTCCAACTCTGTACAACCTGCCATCAAGGCTGCTATGAAGGAGGAGGAGAAAATGAGGAAGAAGAAAAGGTCCCCCGACCCCTCGGATGCTCCCACCGAGGCAAAGAAAAAAGAATTGCAGTCAGGGTCTGAAAGAGTACCAAGAAGAGTACTCGGGCCAGGGTACCGGACCCTGATTCTCTTTACGGTCTCAGGGACTACCCCGAAGATGAATATATAGAGTTTTTCACCCATGAGCCGGCCGTCGTTGCAGAAGAGCGGGCAGCACCAGAGGGAGGCGATTAAGGCCGAACCTTCTTCAGTTCGGGAGCTCGAGGAAAAGCCTGTGGCTACTGCCTCTCGAGAAGCTACTCTGGTTCTGAGAGAAGCTGCTGACCTCATTGATGTCTCAGAGTTGCCATCCCAAACTGAGACTCTTTTCAATGAGCCCAAGCCGTTACATAAAAGCCGACCCAGTCATCACGTGCCGCAGATGAAGCCCTTAACCTATTCTTTGAAGGTTTGGATGTTGGTGCGCTGGAGGACTACTCTGATTTTGTCCACCTAGAGATCCCGAGGAAGGACGTGCTGCCGGGGTCAGGCAGGCCGAGTTCGAGCCCAAAGCGTGTGAAGCAATTCCCCCCCAAGCACGGACCCTATCCGCAAGAAAACGGTCATGTTTACGGTACCGGCGGATACCAGGATGCTGTCCGGGCCGGTTGGTGTGGACAACTACCTTTGTTCCTTGGTGACTGATGAGGACCAAGCAGAGATGAATGAGGTGGATGCACCGAGCCTCTTCAATGAGGCACAACAGGCGCATAACAGGGTATGTTTTCTTCCCTTTACATCTTTAGAGAGTCCATTTTGGCTTAGTGTATTTTAATGATTTTGACATGTTTTATGCCTCAGGTTTCAGTGCTTCATCGTGAGAGCTTCCACCGGTCTCGGATGGAGGTGAAACACCTTAAGTTCGAGCTCAAGGAGAAGGTCTCGCAAAAGGAAATGTATAAAGCTCTTTCAGAGCAAAAAGATGAGGTTATCAGGGACCACTCCGTCCTCCAAGCCGAGTTGGAAAAATCTCAAAAGGAGGCCTCGAAGGTGAAACGGGAACACGCCCTTCTGGTTGAAAAGGTAAGAGTGTCTGATATTAATAATGAGAGGCTAAGCGCAACCGCTAACGCCACATCCTCGCATGTCCAAGAGAAGATATACCTGATCGACCAGCTTAGGGCCGAAATGAACAAGGCCAAAGCCTCAGTCGAGGAGTTGAGGAGCAAAATGGATCTCCTGGCCTCGGAGCAGGATGCCACCAAGGAGGATTTGGCATCGACCAAAGATCAGCTCCGGGTGATGAGGGAAAAAGTCGACAAATGGTCTCGGCTAAATGAGGAGCTCCGGGCGCAACATAACTCGGCCGTTACTGAACGATACACTCTCGGCCAAGAATACACTGCGCTGAAGTCCAAGTTGGAGGCGGCTTTGAATGAGGACTCCGAAGTCCAGGACATGCAGGCCCAGTATAAGAACGATGTGGAGGTTACCGAGGCCCGTGTAATAACGAAGGCCGAATATGTGAAATGTCTATATCGGAGAGAGACACTCGAGGAGATCCAAGCTCGGGGAGTTGCCTGGCGGCCAATATAGAGGAGGCGAAGAGGCTCAAAGCAGAGGCTAGAGCGAGATACCAGCCCAATGATTAAGGCAGCGAGTCAGACTTCGATGAGGACTAGGTAGTAAATGACTTAGTTTATTTTTGTTTTTCTTTGTAGCTACATATTCTGTATTTTGGGGCCGTTTCATGGCGCCTTTGTAAATATCTTTTGGTACATGTATATAGAATTTTTCTCTTCGGCTATACATTGTGTCCTTTACTTTTCAGTATTTGCTTATGTTCAAGACTTATAACTTGTGTTTTAGTCTTTAAAATATGCAATCGATGCCTTAGCATAGAATTTGACATACTTTAGACTATTCGTTCCCCCAAAGCTGGATGAGGCCTAGGTTAAGTAACAATTCTGAGTTGCTTTTACTACGGAGGTCCCGATAAAAAACAAAGTCTTTGTTAAGATATTTGAACGTTTTAATCGGACACGATTATTCTTTACCGAAGGTGGCTCTTCTCATAGCCGGGTCTGAGGTAATCTTTCATAGATTAAAAAATGTGTAGGGACCTTACTTTTTATGTACGAACTTGGACATTTCCGAGCTGTTTAAGTTGGCTGTAGCCTTTCGTGTTTCGGCCTTGCCTAGTAGGCTCGGTGCCTCTGAGATTTGGTAGCCTGAATTTCTTGATCTTATTGTCGGGTTGCAGTCCCTGGATCAGGGAGGCCTTTAAGGGTTTTGAAACCAATGTTCACTCTAAGTAACTCAACGATAATATTGCTGGTGCCAATGTAAACCGATGAAACATAAAAGGCAAACTTCTTTTATTACTTTGAACGTAGTGTAAATAATCGAAGATACAAAAGCTATCTGCCATGGCGAGAATGAGCTACACAGGCGCAATTCGTTTGACCGTCTGACCCTTACAATTAATCCTGATATTCAAGCCTTGGCTATCAATATCAAATAAAAAATGCCTTCTAAATTTCTGAACTCAGGACCTTGACTTAGGGCATTATGCCCCTAGTATTCAAGACTGAATTTTGAGGGCTCGAATACTATTGATCTGATACGGACGATTCGCATTACCCAGTCTTAGACTGGTCTTCAAAACTAGAGTAGCACGCTTGCTATTGCCTCGTTATAAACCTTTCCGTAAAACCCACTTCGAAAAAAAAACCGGTCTAAGGGAAAAAGAGTGCAACACATGCTTTCAGACCTAATCCTCAGATTTGACTTCGACTGAGTACCTGCACGGGTTAGTTCAAAGCATAATAAACTATAAAGAAAATTGTGTTCATACCATAGCAATAGTACCGCTTTAAGTGCCACATTCCAGTTGTTGGGTAGTTGTACACCATTACCGAACTCGAGCTGGTATGAGCCTTTCCCGGTTATACCAGTGACTCTGTATGGTCCTTACTAGTTCGGGCCTAGTTTCCCGTCATTCGGGTTCTTGGTATGCAGTGTAACTTTTCTCAATACTAAGTCCCAGACTTGGAAGTGTCGAAAGTTTGCCCTTCGATTGTAGTATCTCCCCTATCATTGCATTTGGGCCACTAACCGGACTAGGGTGACTTTTCGCCTTTCGTCTGCTAAATTTAAGCTCGTGTCTATGGACTCATCATTTGACGTCTCCGTAGCATATTGGAACCTTAGGCTCAGTTCTCTTACCTCTACCGGAATCATGGCTTTCGCGCCGTAGACTAGAGAGAATGGTGTTTCACCGGTGCTGGACTTCGAAGTCGTTCGATATGCCCATAAGACCTCGGGAAAAATTTCTTTCCATTTCCCCTTTGAGTCGATCAATCTCTTCTTCAGGTTCTGGAGTATAGTTTTGTTTGTTGACTCCGCTTTATCATTCCCTCTTGGGTGGTAGGGCATTGATAAATGTTTTTTGATCTTGTGATCCTCAAAAACTTATTAATCTTGCCACAGATGAAATGCCTCCCATTGTCACATGCGATCTAGGACGGTATCCCAAACGGGCATATTATATGATCCCATATGAAGTCAATGACCTCCTTTTCCCTAACTTTCTCGAAAGCCTGTACTTCGACCCACTTGGAGAAATAACCGATCATAAGTAAGATGTACTGTGCTTTGCCGGGTGCCCACGACAAGGGACCGACAATGTCCATTCCCAATTTCATGAATGGCCAAGGGGAAAGGACCGGGTGAAGCATTTCCCCCTAGTTGATAGATCATCGGGGCGTGCCTTTGACATTTGTTACACTTTTAAACGAAGTCTTTCACGTGTTTTTCCATCTAGTTCCAGTAATAACCAGCTCTGATCAATTTTTGAACCAAGGACTCTGCTCCCGAATGGTTCCTACATGTACCCTCGTGCACTTCTCTCGTTACGTAGTTGGTTTCCCCCGAACCTAAGCACCTTGATAACGGTCCAAAAAATGATCTTCGGTATAATTTTCCACCAACCAAGCTAAACCTGGTAGCCTTAGTACGTAGGGCCCTGGATTCTTTGGGATCCGATGGTAGTTTACCTTTTTAAAGGTAGTCTATGTATTTGTTTCTCCAATCCTAACTTGAGCTTGTTAAGTTTACCTCGGCATGGCCTTTCTCTATCACTTAGTTAATCAATTGCACCATTGCTCCAGAATTGAATTCATCTGAATCGACTGACAAACCTAGATTAGCCAACGCATCAGCCTCGTTATTTTGATCTCGGGGTACATGCTGTAGTGTCCATTCCTTGAATTGGTGTAATGTCACTTGCAACTTATCCAACTATCTCCGCATCCGGTCCTCTTTTACTTCAAATGTCCCGTTAACTTGGTTAACGACAATGAGGGAGTTGTAGTTGGCTGCAATCACCTCAGCTCCCAGGCCCTTAGCCAGTTCTAGACCTGCAATCATAACCTCATATCCGACTTCGTTGTTAGTCAATTTCACCGTTCTAATAGATCGCCTTATTCGTTACCCGTAGGCGGTTTTAATATGATTCCTAGCCCCGCCTCGCCCCTTTCACGTTAGAAGCACCGTATGTGAATAGGGTCCAAACCCCTGAGCTAGTCCCCGAGGCGAGCAATAATTCTTTCTCAACATCGGGGATCAAGGCCGGCGTAAAGTCGGCCATGAAGTCTGCCAAAATCTGAGATTTTATAGCAATTTGGGGTTTGTACTCAGTATCGTACCCGCTAACGTCTATGGCCCATTTGGCCAGTCCGCCTGATGGCTCGAGTTTATGCATAACATTCCTTAGCGGATACGAGGTCACGACACATATGGGGTGACATTGAAAATACAGTTTTAATTTCCTAGATGTGCTCAGTAGGGCAAGTGCTAATTTTTCTAAGTGTGGATACCTTGTTTTGGCATCACTTAGGGTTCTACTAACATAATAAATAGGAAAATGCGTGCCTTCTTCTTTCCAGACCAGGACGCCACTTAACGCCACCTCGGAAACTGCCAAGTAGAGGTATAACTTTTCATTTGCCTTCGGGGTGTGTAGCAAAGGAGGGTTTTATAGGTATCGTTTGAGTTCTTCTAAAGCTTGCTGACATTCCAGGGTCCAAGAGAAGTCGTTCTTCTTCTAAAGCAATGAGAAAAATCGATGGGTTTTGTCGGATGATCTCGAGGTAAACCTGCCCAATGCGGCTATCTGCCCGGTCAATCTTTGTACCGCCTTGACGTTGTCAACTACGGTGATATCCTCTATGACTTTTATCTTGTCTGGGTTGATCTCTATTCCCCGGTTGGACACCATATAATCGAGGAACTTGCTCGAGCCGACCCCGAAGGTACACTTCTCCGGATTCAACTTCATGTTGTATTTCCTTAATATGTCAAAGGTCTCCTACAAATGCTTCAAATGGTCCTCCGCTAGCAGGGACTTAACTAACATATCATCAATATAAACCTCCATTGATTTGCCTATTTGTTCTTCGAACATCCGGTTAACTAGGCGATAATACGTGGCACCGATATTTTTCAGCCCAAACGGCATTACGTTGTAACAATACGTGCCAAACTTAGTTATAAAAGAGGTCTTTTCTTGGTCACCGTGGTCCATCCGTATTTGGTTGTACCCAGAATAGGCATCGAGAAAACTCAGCGTCTCGTGCCCGGCCGTCCCATCGATCATTCGATCGATGTTAGGCAAAGGAAATGAATCCTTCGGACATGCCTTGTTTAGGTCCTTATAATCTACACACATTCTAAGTTTATTTCCTCTTTTAGGCATGACCACTATGTTAGCTAGCCAATCCGGGTATTTAACTTCCCGAATGGAACCTATTTTCAAAAGTTTAGATACCTCGTCTTTGATGGATGCGTGTTTGATCACGGACTACGGCCTCCTCTTCTATTTGACCAGGCAGAATTTTGGATCCAAGCTTAATTTGTGAGTTGTCACCTCCGATGGGATTCTTGACATGTTTAAATGGGACCAGGCAAAGCAATCGACATTAGCTTTAAGGAAATTAATAGGTTTTTTCCTGATCTCGGGAGTTAACCCCGTGCCCAGGTATACCTTTCCGTCTGGTAGGTACTCGATCAATATGACCTGCTCCAATTCCTCGATTGTCAATTTGGTGGTGTCGGTATCTTCGGGTGCTATAAAGGATCTCGGGACACCGAAATCATCCTCCTCACTTACTGTGTGTTTCCTTTGTTTCCCCGACCCGGTTAGGGTCGTGGCCGCTGATTGCTATTTGGTTTCTTTCTCTTCGGCCAGTCCCTACCTTTTGATATTGTGACCTCGGGCACCGAGATCACCTCCTCGATAACAAACATCACCTTTGTGGCTGGTTGTTCCCCGTAGACCGTTCTGACTCTGCCTGGGGTAGGAAACGTCAACGCCTGATGTAGGGTCGAAGGCACTGCTCTCATGCTGTGGACATGGCCTCCCGAACAAGGCATTGTATCTTATATCCCCCTCGATCATATAAGGTTTTGTTTCCTGGGTGGTCCCGACAATATTTACTAGTAGGGTTATTTCACCTTTCGTCATCTCGCACGCCATATTGAAACTGTTCAATACTCGTACTACCGGTATGATTTGGTCCAATAATCCAGTTGTTTTACGACCCTCCATCAGATGATATTGGCCGGGCTACCTGGATCAATTAGCACACGTTTAACTCAAGATTTATTAATAAGTACGGATATTACCAGCGCATCGTTGTGAGGTGAATGATGCCCTCGGCGTCCTTGTCACTGAACGAGATGGACCCCTCCGGGACGTAGTCCCGAGTGCGTTTTTCCCTTGTGATAGAAACTTTGGTGCGCTTTATCTTTGGCCCCTGCGGGACATCTACTCCCCCAATGATCATGTTGATCACGTGCTGAGGCTCCTCTTGCTCAATATTTTAGTTGGAGTACCTATTTTTGAAATGATTTTTAGGTCGCTCACTTAGGAATTCCCAAAGATGCCCATTGTTGAATAGACGAGCCACTTCTTCCCTTAGTTGTCGACAGTCTTCGATCCTGTGACCATGAGTACCGTGGTATGTACATACCAAGTTATGATCCCTCTATGTGGGATCGGACTAGAGTGGTCTAGGCTATTTGGTCTTCTTGATGCGACCAATGGCCGACACTATACTCGCAATATCCACGTTGAAGTTATAAGCCGATAGTCTCGGGGCTTCCCTGCCCCTGAGTGATCTGTCGAAACCATGCTTACTCATCAGACCCTGGTTGCTAGGTCCTTGGTCACTTCTCTTATTATTCCTGGGTGGGTGGCGACCGGGTCCATTTCCCCTTCTATCTGAGCTGTATGGCTGATACCGATCTCGTACTGGCCTTGGCTCATGGTCCATAGTTCTTTTAAGTTATCGTTTGCTCTATTAGGGTAAACCGACCCTAAGGGCCCCCCAACTGGTCGTCATCGACTCTGATCTTTGACTGATACCTATTATAAACATCGGCCCAAGTAAGTGCCAGGTACTCCCCCAAGTTTTGCTTTAATTGTTGAGAAGCAACAAAACTTCGGGGGTTGAGCTCTTGAGTGAACGCCTGAACGGCCCAATCATTTGCGATCGGGGGCAGGTCCATTCGTTCCATCTGGAACCTCGACACGAACTCCCTAAGAATCTCGCTGTCTCTTTGCTTGACTTTGAAGAGGTATGATTTCCTCGTCTCGACCTTCATAACACCGGCATGGGATTTAACGAAGGCATCTGCAAGCATAGCAAATGAATCAATAGAATTCAAAGGAAAGTTATGGTACCATATCATTGTCCCTTTGGATTAGGTTTCCCCAAATGTCTTCAACAACACCGACTTGATCTCATCGTCTTCTAGGTCGTTGCGTTTGATTGCACACGTGTAGGAGGTTACATGTTCGTTTGGATCTGTGGTTTCGTTATATTTGGGAATATCGGGAATCTGGAATCTCTTCGGAATTGGCTTCAGTGCCACACTTGGTGGAAAGGTTTCTGAATGAAATTTTTGGAATCTGGCCCTCCAATATTGGAGGCGCTCCCGGGATCTGATCGACCCTCGAATTGTAAGTTTTCACCTTCTTGTCATTTGCCTCTAGCTTCTTTTCACTAGACTTCACCCGCTTTGTTAGTGCTTCGAGCATTTTCATTACCTCGAAAGTTTGTCCGGACCCAAACTCATCCGGTTCTACGATAACCTATTCATCTCTTCGAGCGTCTTCTCTAACCCGCTCGGGTTCGGTCTGGTTCTAGGTGTGATTTTGAGTCTGTAGCTATGCTATTTCCACTTGTTGAGCTTGTAGCATTTCAAAAATCAATCGTAAGCTAACTTCATCACCTTCCCCTTCGGGCGCTTCTCGAGCCGATGGCTGGGCTGCCCCGCAAATGCTATTTTTCGGGATTAGTTGGCAGGTTGATGTTGATGGCAACTTGTGAGTTAGCGTCGACCAGGTCAGCGATTGGAACATCATTAGGATCAACATGGGGTATGTCATTGCCTGGTACCACGTTATTATTTTCACTGTGGTGTCCTGACTCGGCGTCAACATTCAAGTGAGCAGACTGAGAATTGGACATTTTAAATAAACCTGAAATCAAACTTCAAAGAGCAAGTGTAAAATAGGGTGTTCTATAGAGATTCATATTAAATCACCACATTATCCTTTTTCCCATGGTGGGCGCCAAACTGTTTACCCTTAAAATGTGTAACAATTAAATTTATGCACGGTTTAAAGGATATGTGATTTAATTTAACACGAATGAACTAAGAACAACAAATAATTAAATTAAAGAAAAACAAACCGATCATACCAAATGCAACGGATGATTAAATCTAGCTTTGCAGTGGGTGTTTGGGAATCGTTTCCGATCCAGCCCTTGGAACGGGCTCGATTGCAACTCAATAAACAAGCAGCTGAAGAACACTTTTAACAATAACTAGAGAACAAAAATTAACTTTTTTTTTTGCTTTGATATACGTGCCAACAGTGATCCTCAAAATAAAAGGTTCGCCTTTTATATAGTAGGGGAGTTTCAATCCTAGTACAAGTCTAAATAAGGTAAAAAATCTTTTCTTTCCAGTAAACATTGATACACAGTTGATATCGGGCAAGATTTACGCCGTAATATCCAGTTGATGGCGGATATTTCGGCTCCTCGCTTATCCTGTCTAACCGTCTTTTCTCTTAGTCTCGGCTCTTCATTCTGCTCGAGCCCAATGCTCGGCCGTGTCCGGTTTCGGGTGCACCATTCGTCTTCCCCGTGCTCTGATCCATGGAATCCCTCGGCTTTTCTCGAGGCCATGTGAGATCATGCTTTCCTTTCGTTTCATTACCTGAAAATCGGGGGTAACTTTATCCCCGATTTTACCCGTACACAACATCTAAGGAAAAGCCCCCTTCTATTTCAAGTAGGTTAACCGAGAGGGCATGTTCAAACAGGAATGGAACAAAGGCACAAAGTAACATCATGTTTTTCATTTACTTTGGTGATATCACTCTAGTACATATTAAAGTTACTGTTCTGCTGAATGTTTCCTAGTTTCACTCGCTGCTGCTTGTATAAACTTAGTTACATACCCTTCTACTTTCTAAAATCCCTGTTTTAGTTTAAAAATTGATGATCATGTCTTGTCACCACTGTCATCTTATTACTGCGAAATGAGCCCCTTTGACTTTTTTTTTATTACCGTGGTCCATAAATAATTTCACTAACTTAATTAACGCAAAGCAACTAAGATATGATTTTTTGGGGGTGGAATCTACTTCACAGAGAATGGATTTTATCTCAAAGGGTAAGGTTACATGCATGCACTGTTTGCTTTCTACGTGACGATGATGCACCATATGTTAAAGATACGTCTACCTGGTATTTTTTGGATTAACTAAATACAGAACCGAAGGAAAAATATTTTATTATAAATCTCTGAAAGTTGTCTACGATTCTTTATTTCATTAACATAATAAAATAAGCTATTAATATTCCTATTTATAATAGTATGAAACCTATTTCAACTAGAAATATGAAAGACTGCTCCTATATTAATTATGACTATAAATCCTATTTAGACATGAATTAAATAACTTTGCAAATACCAAATCCTAAATAATTTAGGTATCCTACTATAATTTTGAATTAGTTTTCCAACATTCTCTGGTAATTCAAAGTTGTATACGTCTGACTTTTCGTTGTGTGTTGGAGCACTTCTCTCCAACTTCTACTTTGTTGAAGTACATGTGTCCAACCCTCATTGATGTATTTTGCCACCAACAATCAATTTTGTTGAAGCACCTGTCTCCAACTCACGTTGATGCACTTTGTCACCAACACTCAATTTTGTTGAAGCACCTATCTTCAGCTCTCGTTGATGCACTTTGTCACCAACAACCGATTTTTGTTGAAGCACATGTTTCAACTCCCGTTGATACATTTGTCATCAACACCTAATTTTTGTTGAAACACATAATCAACTTCCAACTTTTTTAAACCTCTCTCCAACTTTTAGAGAAGAGTTTCTTCATCTTGTACCATATTTGTTTGCACCTCTTTAAATTTGCCTTTTTCTCTTGAATCTATCTTGAAACTTTTCATCGAATAATCTAATTTTGTTGACAACTATCGATAATTTTGCCAACATATTTTTTGGCTAGACGGGCGGCACACATTAGCTAGTGCCGCCCGCCGGCAGCGGAAGCTACTTGATTCTTTCCCAAGATCGTAGAAGCTCTGATACCAATTTGAAGGAAAAATATTTTATTATAAATCTCTGAAAGCTCTTTACAATTCATTATTTCCTCCACATAATAAAATAAGCTACTAATACTCCTATTTATAATAGTACGAAACCTATTTCAACTAGAAACAAGAAAGCCTACTCCTATATTAATTATGATTACAAATCCTATTTAGACATGAATTAAATAACTTTGCATATATCAAATATTAAATAATTTAGGTATCCTACTACAACTTTGAATTAGTTTTCCAACAAGAACGCTTTAAATGAGATTAAATTAGTATATTTGTCTGTGCTTCACGTGAAATATGTTCAAATAATTGATGAATCTTTATCTGGTTTCAATACTTTGGACTGTGAGTTTTAAAAAGAATATTGTTGTGAGCTGCAAAAATGGATTAATCATGTTAACACACTTGGTCGAACTACATGTCCGTTTGAGCAGCTGTACTCATGAGTCAAGTCCCAGAGCCAGCACACAGACAAACCTTTGGCTGAAGCAATATGTTCGCTCTTCAACTAACAAAATACTAGGAAAAATACATATGTTTGTGTCACGACCCAATTTTTCCTCCGTATGACGTCGTAACGGCACCTAGTCTCTATGACTAGGTAAGCCTAACATTTACGAAAAAATAAAATGAAAACATAAATTTAACAACTAACTGTAGCAATAACACCATAACTGAATACCATGCCGCTTGGCATGTACAATAACCAACTCCTCAATATACTACACAACATTTCCAAAACCCGGAACATCGTGAATCACAAACTACAGAAGGAAAATCTAGTGTCTCTATCCATCAGAGTCTATCAAAAGAAGATACAGAAGATAATGGATATGGGGAAGAGTAGAAGGGGACTCTGAGGTTTGCGGATGCGGAAGATATACTGTGAAGTCTCCAAAGCTGTCTCGGCACTGACAGTGCGGCTGATAAGGAGCACCTGGATCTGCACACAAAAAATATGTGCAGAGAGTAGCATGAGTACACCACAATTGGTAACCAGTAAGTGCGAAGCCTAACCTCGTTCGAGTAGTGACGAGGTCAGGTCAGGACCCTACTGGTATATATAATAATAAAGCAAGGCATGAATGAAATATCGCAGTAGAATAAAGACTGAAATTTAACAAGAAAGAATTCATAGAAGGTAACAACTCAATACACATAGATAACAACATGGGATCTCCTCAGATACCGTCTCGTAGTCCCAAACGTAAATGTGCAGGGGGATCTCCCGGAATTTCATTCCGTAGTCCCTAAGTAAATATGCAAGACAGAGGGATCTCCCAGAATACCGTTCTGCAGTCCCAAAGTAAATATGCAAGACTGGGGGATCTCCCGGAATACCGTTCCGTAGTCCCAAAGTAAATATGCAAGACAAAGGGATCTCCCGGAATACCATTCCGTAGTCCCAAAGTAAATACACAGGTCAAACAACAAATACAACAGTTAACAGTAAGATTTCTACGACTATACTGATAAAGAACAAGGAAAAAGCAGGAAAATCAATTAGCCATGCTTCACAGAGTTCAAGTAAGCAGTTAAATCACGTAGACATGCGATATTAGACTAAACAGGATAGCTACACATATTGGAATAACTCAATTAAGAATGAAAACAGATTAATACTCATTAAAATAGTATAACTCAAAATAAAAGGAGAACAGGTTGCTGCTCAGTAAACAAAATTGGGTTTTACAACAACTAGCCCGTGTACGTACTCGTCATCTCACGTACACGACGCTCACATATCACAATAGTTCCAAATCCTAAGGGGATTTTTTCCACACAAAGTTAGGCAAGCCACTTACCTCGAGTCAAGCTCAATCAATCCGTAAGAATGCCCTTTCCTCGATTATCCGAATCCGAATTGCCCAAATCTAGCCAAACACAATTGTTTATCATGAATACAACCTTAATAGACTCATATAATTAATGAAATCAATATTTTAACAAAACATTCCGAAATTCGCCCTAAAAAGTCTACCCGGGCCCACGCCTCAGAATTAGGTAAAAGTCATAAAATACGAACACCCATTCACTCACGAGTTCACTCGTACCAAAATTAACCAAATCCGACGTCTAAATCCCAATCAAAACTCAGAAATTCGGTTAGGGAAATTTTCCCCCATTTTCCCAACTTTTCAATCTAAATCTGAAATTAAATGGACGAAACAACTATAGATTAATTAAATACAACCAAAAATGAGTTAGGAATCATTACCCCAAAGCTCTCTCTGAAAATCCCTCGAAAAATCGCCAATTCCCGAGCTCCCAAATCCAAAAATGAAGAAATGAATCAAACCCTCGATATTCCCTCTTTTCTGCCCAGAAATCTCGCTTCTGCGAGCCTTCAACCGCACCTGAAGAAATCCCATCGCAGGTGCAAAAATCACTTAAGGGGGGCTGAGTCCGCATCTACGAACAAAGGCCGCTTCTGCGAGCCCGCATCTGCGCTCTTCCTCCGCTTCTGCGGATCTATGGCCGCACCTGCGGTCCCAACTGGACAGGATCAAAACCGCTTCTGCGGCTCCATGGACGCTTCTGTGGCGCCGCACCTGCGGCCCAAAGTGCGCAGGTGCGATTACACCAGGTGCATCAGCTCCAGCAATTGCATAAATCCCAAACTCAATCCGTTACGCACTCGAAACTCACCCGAGGCCGGGACCTCGACCAAACATACAAATCTATCCTAAAATACCATACGAACTTAGTCGAGCCCTCAAAACACATCAAACAACGCTAAAATCACAAATCATCCTCCGATTCAAACTTGAAGAACTTGCAACTTCCAAATTCGATGTTCGATACCGAAATCAACCAAACCACGTCCGATTGATCCCGAATTTTGTACACAAGTCGTATTCAACATTACGGACCTACTCCAACTTCCGAAATCGGAATCCGACCCCGATATCAAAATTTCCACTATCGGCCCAAATCTCCAAAAATTCGACTTTCGCTATTTCAAGCTTAAATGGGCTACGGACCTCCAAAACACAATCCGGACACGCTCCTAAGTCCAAAATCACCCAACGGAGCTAACAGAACCGACAAAACTCCATTCCGGAGTCGTCTTCACACAGTTCCGACTATGGTAAAAAATCCTAAGACTTAAGCTCCCGTTTTAGGGACTAAGTATCCCAAAACACTCTGAAACCAAAAACAGAACCTCCCGGCAAGTCACATACGTAGAAAAAGGTACGGGAGAAACACTAAATAGGGGATCGGGGCTAATACTCTCAAAACGACCGGCCGGGTCATTACATCCTCCCTTTCTGAAAACAATCATTCATCCTCGAACGAGTATAGAGACATACCTAAAGTGGTGAAAAGATGAGGATAACGGCTGCGCATATCCTGCTCGATCTCCCAAGTCGCCTCCTCGACTGGCTGTCCCCTCCACTGAACCTTCACAGAAGCAATGTTCTTTGACCTTAGCTTTCTGACCTGCCTGTCTAAAATAGCCACTGGCTCCTCAACATAAGATAGATCCTTGTCCAACTGGACTGAGCTGAAATCCAATACATGAGCCGGATCACCGTGATACTTTTGGAGCATTGAAACATGAAATACCGGATGAACTCCTGCTAGGCTGGGAGGTAAGGCAAGCTCATAAGCAACCTCTCAACATGCCGCAACATCTCAAAAGGACCAATGAACCTTGGGCTCAACTTGCCCTTCTTTCCGAATCTCATAACGCCCTTCATAGGCGAAACCCGGAGCAAGACCTGCTCTCTAACCATGAATGCAACATCGCAAACCTTTCGGTCCGCGTAACTCTTTTGTCTGGACTGGGCTGTGCGAAGTCTATCTTGAATCACCTTAACCTTTTGCAAGGCATCCTGAACCAAATCCGTACCCAATAATCTGGCCTCGCCCGGCTTTAACCAACCCACTGGGGACCGACACCGCCTACCATACAGAGCCTCATACGGTGTCATCTGAATGTTGGACTGATAACTGTTGTTGTAAGCAAACTCCTCAAGTGGCAAGAACTAGTCCCAAGCACCCCCAAAATCTATCACACAAGCGCGGAGCATATCCTCCAGTATCTGAATAGTGCGCTCGTACTGTCCGTCCATCTGAGGGTGAAATGCTGCGCTCAGCTCCACTCTAGTACCCAACTCCTGCTGTACGGCTCTACAGAATCGTGATGTAAACTGCGTACCCCGGTCAGAGATAATAGATACTGGTACACCATGAAACCTGACGATCTCACGGATGTAGATTCGAGCTAGCTGCTCAGAAGAATAGGTAGTCATCATAGGAATGAAATGAGCCGACTTGGTCAGCTTATCCACAATCACCCAAACTGCATCAAACCTCCGCGGAGTCCATGGGAGCCCAACAACGAAATCCATAGTGATTCGCTCCCATTTTTATTCCGGAATCTCCAACTTCTGAAGCAACCCACCTAGCCACTGATGCTCATACTTCACCTGCTGGAAATTTAGACATCGGGCCACATACTCTACTATGTCCTTCTTCATCCTCCTCCACCAGTAATGCTGCCTCAAGTCCTGATACATCTTTGCGGCACCCGGATGAATAGAGTTCCACGAACTGTGAGCCTCCTGGAGAATCAACTCATGCAAACCATCTATATTAGGCACACATAGCCTGCCCTACATCCTCAATGCACCATCATCTCCAATAGTGACCTCCTTAGCATCACCGTGCTGGACCGTGTCCTTAAATACAAGCAGATGGGGGTCATCATACTGACGCTCCCTGATACGATCATAAAGAGAAGACCAAGATACCACACAAGCCAATACTCGACTCGGCTCAGAAATATCCAATCTCACAAACTGGCTGGCTAAGGCCCGAACATCCAACGCCATGGGCCTCTCTGCTGCTGGTAGATATGCTAAGCTCCCCAAACTCTCTGCTCGGTGACTCAAAGCATCGACCACCACATTATCCTTCCAGAGTGGTACAAAATGGTGATATCATAATCCGTACGCAGCTTCAACCACCTCCTCTGACGCAAATTAAGATCCTTCTGCTTGAACAGATGCTGCAAACTCCAGTGATCGATGTAAATCTCACAAGGAACACCGTACAAATAATGCCGCCAAATCTTCAAGGCATGAACAATAGCTGCTAACTCAAGGTCGTGGACATGATAGTTCTTTTCATGCACCTTCAGCTGTCTGGATGAGGAGGCAATCACCCTACCATCCTGCATCAACACCGTGCCGAGACTAATCCACGATGCATCACAATATATAGTATAAGACCCCGAACCTGTAGACAATACCAATACTGGGGCTGTAGTCAAAGCTGTCTTGAGCTTCTGAAAGCTCTCCTCACATTCCTCTGTCCACCTGAACGGAGCACCCTTCTGGGTCAGCGTGGTCATAAGTGCTGCAATAGATCAGAAATCTTCTACAAATCGACGGTAATACCCCGCCAAATCAAGAAAACTCCGGATCTCTATAGCTGAGGACGGTCTGGGCCGACTCTACGCTGCTTCAATCTTCTTTGGATCCACTTGGATCCTGTCACTTGACACTATATGACCCAAGAATGCCACTGAGTCTAGCCAAAACTCACACTTTGAAAGTTTTGCATATAACTTCTTTTCTCTCAAGGTTTGAAGCGCAGTCCTCAGGTGCTGCTCATGATCCTCTCGAGTCGGAGATTACACCAGAATGTCGTCAATAAACACAATGACGAATGAGTCAAGATAAGGCCGGAACACGCTGTGCATCAAGTGCATAAAAGCTACTGGGGCATTGGTCAGCCCAAAAGACATAACAAGAAACTCATAGTGACCATATTTGGTCCTGAAAGCAGTCTTCGAGATATCTGGCTCCCGAATCTTCAACTGATGATAACCTGAATGCAAGTCAATCTTGGAAAATACTCTGGCACCCTGTAACTGATCAAATAAGTCACCAATACAAGGCAATGGATACCTGTTCTTCACTGTGACTTTGTTCAACTGGCGATAATCAATACACATCCGCATAGAACCATCCTTCTTCTTCACAAATAAGACAGGAGCACCCCAAAGTGACATACTGGGCCGAATGAAACCCTTATCAAGCAACTCCTGCAACCGCTTCTTCAACTCCTTCAACTCAGGAGGAGCCATGCGGTACAGAGGAATAGAGATGGGCTGAGTGCCCGGCAATAAATCTATGCCAAAATCAATATCTCTGTCTGGCGGCATGCCCGGAAGGTCAGCTAGGAACACATCTGGAAAATCCCTCACTACTGGAACTGACTCAACTGTAGAGGTATCAATACTGACATCTCTCATATAAGCTAGATACGCGTCACACCCCTTCTCAACTATTCGTTGAGATTTAAGAAATGAAATAACTTTGCTGGGAGTATACTCTAAGGTACCTCTCCACTCTAATCGCGGTAAACCTGGCACAACCAGTACATGCCCAAAATAATATCAAAGTCCACCATGATGAGCAATAATAAATCGGCTCTGGTCTCAAAACCACTAAGAGCAATCAAACACGACCGATACACGCGGTCCACAACAAGAGAATCTCCCAATAAAGTAGACACATAAATGGGGGAACTCAAAGAGTCCCCGATATGCCCAAATGCGGGGCAAAATAAGAGGACACATAGGAATATGTAGAGCCTGGGTAAAATAATACCGACACATCTCTATGACAGACCGTGACAATACCTGTAATGACAGAATCAGAAGCGACTGCCTCTGTACGAGCAGGAAGGGCATAATATCTGGCCTGACTTCCCCCTCTAGGGCGACCTCTACCTCCCCGACCTCCACCTCGGGCTGGCTAAGCAGGTGGGGTGGTAGCTGGTGCTGTAATCATAGCCTGAGGACCCGATAGAGCACGTTGTGGCTGAGAAGTCTGTGGAGGTGCACCCTTCCTAAATCTGGGGCAACCCCTCACCATATGGCGAGTGTCGCCACACTCAAAATAAGCTTTGGGAGGGCGTGGCCATTGTGACTGGCTCTGGCCAGATTTGCTAGACTGGCCGCTAGAAACACCCCGTGCAGGAGGCACACTAGATACTGGCGGTGCATAATAAGGCTCCTGGGGCCTAGAAGGGGCTGGGAACACCACTGGTGGCTGGAAGAGCTGAATGAACGGGGCGGCTCACATAACCCCTACCATGGCGAGCTGCTGGGACACGAGCTCCAAAATTATAACCAATCTCTCAAGACCTCTTGGCCTCCCTCTCCTCTCTATCCCGGGCAAGCATGCCCTCCAGTCTCCTGGCAATACTCACCACCTGCTGATAAAAAATATATATCTCCAACTCCCTGGCCATACTAATCCGGATGCTGGGGTGGAGTCCCTAAATAAACCGTTGAACCCTTCCTCGAACTGTGGCAACCAAGGCCGGAGCATGTCGGGCCAAATCACTGAAGCGAACTGCATACTCTGACACAGTCATAGCACCTTGGCGCAGCTGCTCAAACTCTGCACGCCATGAGTCCCTGAGGCTCTGAGGGACATACTCTCTCAAAAACATGTGCAAGAATTGATTCCATGTAAGTGAAGTTGTCTCAGCCGGCCTACTCAACTCATAAGCACGCCACCACTGATAGGCTGCTCCTCTAAGCTAGAATGTGGTAAAAGAAACCCCGCTCGTCTCCGCTACGCCCATAGTACAGAGAATACGATGACACTCCTCCAGAAAACCCTGAGAGTCATCTGTAGCTAATATGCTGAAGGTAGGTGGGTGGTACTTCTTGTACCTCTCAAGTCTGAGCTGCTCCACCTCAGAAGCTGCTGCCCTAACCTCGGGCTGAGCTGGAGCTACCGAATGCATTGGTGCAATCTCTGGAACCTGGTCGACCTGAACCCGCTGCTCTGGAGAACTGGCGATGGGAATCTGTGCTCCTCCCCCAGCCTAAGATGTGGTAGGGGCAAGTGGAATCAATCCAGCCTGAGCTAAGGTGCTGAATATGCTCAGAAACTAGGCTAGAGTCTCCTAGAGAGCTGGTGCAGAAACAGGTACCTCAGGTGTCTGCCCTCCAGCTGGAGCTACAGGGGGTTCCTCTGTAGCAGCTCGTGCGGGTGCTCTGGCTACACCACGTGGACGTCCTCGGCCCCGGCCTCTCGCGGCTCTATCAGGGGGCGCGGGTGCCAGGTCATCAGATCCGCTTGTACGTGTCCTCACCATCTGCGAGAGAATAAAATATAAAAGTTTAGAATTTTTGAAGTCAACAATTTTTGCACGACAAGGAATCAAAGTAGTGAAAATTTTCTAATAGTTCCATAGCCTCCCGATGATAAGTACAGACGTCTCCGTACCGATCCGCGAGACTCTAATAAACCGGCTTGTGACTCATGACACGTATGAACCTAGAGCTTTGAGACCAACTTGTCACGACCCAATTTTCCCTCCGTATGACATCGTGACAGCACCTAGTCTCTATGACTAGGTAAGCCTAATATTTGCGGAAAAATAAAATAAAAATATAAATTTAACAACTAACTGTAGCAATAATACCATAACTGAATATCATGCCGCTTGGCATGTACAATAACCAACTCCTCAATATACTACACAGCATTCCCAAAACCCGGAACATCGTGAATCACAAACTATAGAAGGAAAATCTAGTGTCTCTATACATCAGAGTCTATCAAAAGAAGATACAGAAGATAATGGACATGGGGAAGAGTAGAAGGGGACTCTGAGGTCTGCGGCAGATATACCGTGAAGTCTCCAAAGCTATCTCGGCTCAGTGACAGTGCAGCTGATAAGGAGCACCTGGATCTGAATACGAAAAACATGTGCAGAGAGTAGCATGAGTACACCAATATCGGTACCCAGTAAGTGCGAAGCCTAACCTCGGTCGAGTAGTGACGAGGTCAGGTCAGGACCTTACTGGTATATATAATAATAAAGCAAGGCAGGAATGAAATATCATAGTAGAATAAAGACTGAAATTTAACAAGAAAGAATTCATAGAAGGTAACAGCTCAATACACAGAGATAACAACAGGGGATCTCCCGAGATACCGTCTCGTAGTCCCAAACGTAAATGTGCAGGGGGATCTCCCGGAATACAGTTCCGTAGTCCCAAAGTAAATATGCAAGACAGGGGGATCTCCCGGAATACGGTGCCGTAGTCCCAAAGTAAATATGCAAGACATGGGGATCTCCGAATACCGTTCTGTAGTCCCAAAGTAAATATGCAAGATACGGGAATCTCCCGGTATACCGTTCCATAGTCCCAAAGTAAATACACAGATCAAACGATAAATACAACAGTTAACAGTAAGATTTCTTCGACTATACTGATAAAGAACAAGGAAAAAGTAGGAAATCAACTAGGCATGCTTCACAGAGTTCAAGTAAGCAGTTAAAGTACGTAGACATGTGATATTAGACTAAACAGGATAGCTACACATATTGGAATAACTCAATTAAGAATGAAAACAGATTAATACTCATTAAAATGGTATAACTCAAAATAAAAGGAGAACAGGTTGCTGCTCAGTAAAATAAATCGGGTTTTACAACAACTAGCCCGTGTACGTACTCGTCACCTCATGTACACGGCACTCATATATCACAATAGTTCCAAATCCTAAGGGGATTTCCCCCCACAAAGTTAGGCAAGCCACTTACCTCGAGTCAAGCTCAATCAATCCGTTAGAATGCCCTTTCCTCGATTATCCGACTCTGAATGGCCTAAATCTAGCCAAACACATTTGCATATCATGAATACAACCACGATAGACTCATCTAATTAATGAAATCCATATTTTAACAAAAATTCTGAAATTTGTTCTAAAGAGTCTATCCGGGCCCTCGTCTCGGAATCGGGTAAAGGTCACAAAATACGAACAACCATTCACTCACGAGTTTACTCGTACCAAAATTAACCAAATCCGGTGTTTAAATCCCAATCAAAACTTGGAAATTCGGTTAGGAAAATTTTCCCCAATTTTCCCAACTTTTCAATCAAAATTCGAAACTAAATGGAGGAAACAACTATAGATTAATGAAATACAACCAAAAATGAGTTAGGAATTATTACCCCAAAGCTCTCTCTGAAAATCCCTCGAAAAATCGCCAATTCCCGAGCTCCCAAATCCAAAAATGAAGAAATGAATCAAACCCTCAATTTTTCCTCTTTTCTGCCTAGAAATCTCGCTTCTACGAGCCTTCAACCGCACTTGCAGAAATCCCATCGCAGGTGCGAAAATCACTTAAGTGGGGCTGAGTCCGCATCTGCGAACAAAGGCCGCTTCTGCAAGCCCGCATCTGCGCTCCTTTTCCGCTTATGTGGATCTATGGCCGCACCTGCAGTCCCAGCTGGACACGGTCAAAATAGCTTCTGCGGCTCCATGGACGCTTCTGCGGCACCGCACCTGCGGCCCAAAGTGCGCAGGTGGGATTGCACCAGGTGCAACAGTTCCAGCAATTGCACAAGTCCCAAACTCAATCCGTTAAGCACCCGAAACTCACCCGAGTCCCCCGGGACCTCGACCAAACATACCAACCAATCCTAAAATACCATACAAATTTAGTCGAGCCCTCGAACCATATCAAACAACGCTAAAATCATAAATCATCCTCCGATTCAAACTTGAAGAACTTGAAACTTCCAAATTCGACGATCGATGCCGAAACCAACCAAACCACATCCGATTGATCCCGAATTTTGCACACAAGTCATACTCAACATTACGGACCTACTCCAACTTTCGGAATTGGAATCCGACCCCGATATCAAAATTTTCACTACCGGCCCAAATCTCCAAAAATTCGACTTTCGCCATTTCAAGCCTAAATGGGCTACGGACCTCCAAAACACAATCCGGACACGCTCCTAAGTCCAAAATCACCCAACGGAGCTAACGGAACCGACAAAACTCCATTTCGGAGTCATCTTCACAGAGTTTCGATTACGGTAAAAAATCCTAAGACTTAAACTCCCGTTTTAGGGACTAAGTATCCCAAAACACTCCGAAACCAAAAACAAAACCTTCCGGCAAGTCACATAAGCAGAAAAAGGTACGAGGAAAATAATAAATAGGGGATCGGGGCTATTACTCTCAAAACGACTGGCCGGGTCGTTACAGTTTGTCACCTAAACTTGTCCGATAAAATTACATGAAGAAAGAGCTACATCCCTTCAATCTATGTTAGTTATGTTTTAAGTGCTTTTAGGTTTTGATTATGTTCGGGACTTGTAGCTATGTTTAAGTACGTTTATCTCAATTAGTGAAATATTAAGCTTAATATTAACCCGTGTTTGTCTATTTTGCAAAAGCATCCGTTGCTTCTTGCTCGCATTTGAAGGACTCACATATGCATCCTAAAGCTAAGGCAGAAATTTCAAATTCATGAAAATAGTATTTAAGTCTTGTTCATATCTAACGTCCGGAAGAAGAAAGTTGAATAAATGTGAAGAAGAAGAAGATGTATAAGCTGCCAATCAGCACTATATTTTTGACAAAAGAAAAACCCAGAATTTTATGAAGCACCACACTTCATTTAATGGTTGCACGTAAATGCCAACCACAGCCAAACTTAGCAAACAACACAACCAAATTTTAAATATTAATCAAACTATGCATAATTTCATAACAAAATTTACATTATACGTCAACATGTACTACAATTAAATAAACCAAAGGTTATCCAAGTAGAAGGTTCTACAATTACATAAACAAAAGGTTCTACGATAACACATTAAACACCTATGACAACTGCCGTACACCTTGATTCAAACAGTCAAGTTGCATGCTAGATGTTACACCTATAATAAAACTACATAAGATAATACACCAAAGCACATTTTCTCTAGCATTGGACCTAACCAATTTGCTCCTCAATTTTTTCACCTTCTCCTTCTATTTCTCAAGCACAGCGTCCAATCTAGAGATCAGTTCCATCTCTATCTTTTTTACAACCAATCAATGTTGCACAATGCTTCTATCCATTTTCATATACTTCCAGTTTACTTTCAGCTTCCCTCAATCAATCAATCAATCAATATATATATATATATATATATATATATATATATATATATATATATATACAAGGCAAAAATTAGGCATTTACAGTTTTAGGGAAAAAATAAATAAATGTAAAGACAGGAAGCAATTCACTACTAGAAATTCGAGAAAAACCGTCCAAAAAAACCGATCAAAGTTGGTCGGTAACAGCCAATAATCGTCCAAAACTCGACCATTAATGTGTGAGCGGTATTTTGAAGGTCGGAAGGACATACCGACCAAAGTTGGTCGGAAATTACCGACCAACTTTGGTCGGTCAATTAAATTTAAAAAAAAAAAAATTGCTAAAAAACCGACCAAAGGTTGTCGTTATTTTAATTATGTAATTAAAAAATGCACCATTTGGGAATCGAACCGGGGTCTGTACTATGGTAGGATACTATTCTACCACTAGACAATTTGTGCATTTTATTTTAAGACTGTCATTTATTTCATTTATACTCTTTAATTGTATTTTCGCACGAAAATGACTGATCAAAGTTGGTCGATTTTATTAAAAAATAAAATTACCGACCGAATTCTGTCGGTTTTTTAAAATGACCTGCTGAATTAACCGACCGATTTCAGTTGGTTTTTTTAATATTAATTTTAATTTATTTTAAATGAAAAACCGACCAAAATTGATCGGTTTCTTGAAAAATAAATTTTACGGGACTCAAAAATAGTTTCCCGCATTTTTGCGCCAAAGAAAACCAACCAAAGTTGGTCGGTTTCGTAAAAATAAATTAAAAAATAAAATATTTTAAAAAACCAACTTTGATCTCTTTTTGGCCGGTCTTTTGACCGACCAAAATTGATCGGTTGACCGTAGTCGATTTTTGCCGAATTTCTAGTAGTGCAAGCAACAATAATATAATTAAACATGCAAAATAAAGTAAATTAGAGTGCAGACAAATAAATTTATGGGGCAGAGCCGACCATTTAAATAAAATGCGATAAAGTAAATTAGGTGGTTTAACCAACCATAATACAGAGTAATATAAATATAAACTTGAGCAAGAGTAAAGTAAATATAAACTTGATTGTTATTGAAACTAAAAAAATGATAATACAAGTTAAAAACTTATAATAATATACTTAGAGAGAGAGAGCTCTAACAAATTCTAGAGAGAGGGTGAGAATTCTTTCGCAATTGGTAGTGTAAGGTGTGTGTTTTACAAGTGATATGGGGGGGGTTATTTATAGCCAAAAACTAAAAATTATATAGTGTTTTCTAATGTCATCCATGATGTCATTAGGAGTAAGTGCTAGCTGATGTCGTGGATGATGTCAATTGTGATGTCATTGTGCTGTCACGCTGATGTAATTTCTGATTAATTTCTTAGAACATTAAATTAGAGTCTTCTTCTTCTTCTTCTTCTTCTGATGATGATGATGATGATGATGATTTTTCAAACGAAGATGCTTGATTTTGTTGACCTAGAATTTGTGTCTTGAGGGAATTAAGAATTTTTTTCATTTGCTGAATAAAATCAAGCCTGCTGCTGGAACCGGCTAGTTGTGCATTTGCAATAGACTTTTGTTGTAAAAATAATATTTCGGCAGCATCTATTATAGCTAGATACAACGGATGAGATAGAATCCACTTGTCTACTGCTGGCACATAGGCTTCGGATGAATCCCACATTTTGTACCATTTGCAGTGGCCTTGGAGGGCTAACCATAGTAGTCCTTTATGTCCTTCTGGCTTGTGGAAAGAAAATTTATGGGAGCATATCCATGGGATATGAAATCTGTGGGAAAATTGGAGGAGTATGGGTCTTTGCTGCTCACTAAAAAACCTGTGGCAGAAATAATTATATCCTTCTTTTACTGGTGCTGGGAGGATTTCAGCTCTATGACCATATGCAGGCCACCATTGATGTATAAATCACTGAGGGAATTCAGAGGTTAATTGTTTACTCTAGAGGATGAACCATGAATGCTTTCCAAGTTGGTTTTGGAAGGTGAAAGCATTCATCCATGCTGCCTGGTAGTCGTAATAATTGTAAAATTATGGATCAAAAGGTTGAGAAAGTCTTTTGTATTTGGCTGGATGGGTTCCCAATTTTTTTGGTGAGATTATTTTGTTAATCCACACCGTAGTATGTGTGACATTTGATTGGTTCTATTTTTTTTTGTGGGACTTAAACAAGCAGGATCTGGTATATGTAAGAATGAACTCATAGTATTTTTGGGTATTTTTGTGGGTGTTTTGAATGAAATTGGCTGAAGGGCTAAGTATTTTCTTAGATACCTCTTGGGGGTTAGAATGCCAGAATTCTGGTTCAACCTGAATGAGTGGGTAGACACTTTCATTCTTAATATAAGCAGGTTCCTCGGAGGAGGAGCCTTTGTTTGAAGAAATAAGTTGTGGCACTGGTGAAGAAAGTGCCTGATTGGTTGTGGTTTTTGGGATGTTGGATAGACATCCTGTACCTGCAATGGGGCTTATAGCCTCCAATATTTTTTATGTGGTGCTTTTAGCAACCACAGGAAGTGAAGAGGCCGTGTGATTTTGGGCCGCCACGGAGTTGGAAGAAGATGCGTGGCTTTATACCGCCATATTGGAACGATAATTTTTATATAATTGGTACTGATCTCTCAGTTATTTTTTAAATAGGCCAGGCATGGTCATTTGATCTTTAATTCCCATGAGTTGGCGCCATTGCATGAATTCTTCTTCTGTCCAAAGAGTAGTCATGGTCTGTGCTAGTTGAGTTTGAGCTTGTTAAGATTCTTCTTCCTGAACTAGGTTTGCCCATCTTTTTGGACTGAAAATTGGAATGGGTTCTGAATTTTCTATCATATGAATTTTGGGGACTCCGCTCATGGCGTAGTCTGATGGCTTTTTGTATTTGGGATGGCTTGGTCCAGCTGTGCCTTTTGAGAGTTTCTTGGAGGCAACTAAAATGGTATGTTGTTTGGAAACAACATCTGTAGCAGACTGTTTGGGTACTGTTTCAGTAATATTTTCCTCCGGCGGAGGAAGAGCAGGTATTGGAGAATCTGAAATTTCTGCTTTCTTTTTTCTTGGTATTTTATCTCCCCTACAAGAATTCTCGGGTAAGAAAATTTGGAATACAGTTTGAGCTCCCTTTGATATATTCTATATCAAAATCAAAAATAGATAAAATAGTTTGCCATCTAGCAAATATATGTTTAGAAGCAAGATTTTGTACATCCTTTTATAAAACGGATTTCGCAGCTTTACAATCAATTCTTAACAAAATTTTTTGATTTAATTAATCATCTTGAAATTTAGAAATACACAAAACAATTGCTAATTTTTTTTAATTGTAAGATAATTTTGTTGGGAATTATTTCAATGTTTTGATGCAAATACAATAATTTGCTCGTCATCTTTTTTCTGCTTTAAAATGCCACTATAACCAATGTTTGATATATCAGTCTCAACTATTTTGAATGCAGAAGGATCAGGGAGAGATAAGAAAGGAAGGTCTTTGACTTTCAATTTGATAACGTTGGTGCGGACTAAAGTCCACGGAGGTGGAGGTTTTTTCAACCTATCGTGGAGAGATTTTAGCAAATTGCTAAGGCTTGAAATGAAATATGATACATAATTAACACATTCTAAAAATCTTTGAAGCTGGGTTTTATCTAAAATTTGGTCAGGAAATTTGTTAGCAAATTGTATGGATCTTTGAATAGGGACAATGGTTCCCTGCTGGATATTGTGCCCAAGAAATCAAATGTTGATTTGAAAAAGACTATATTTAGTCTTTGATAAAATTAATCTATTTTTTTTGATAACATTAAAAAAAACCTTTAGATGTTTAAAATGTTGATCTATGCTAATAGAAAATACTAAAACATCATCAATATAAACAATAATAAATTTTAAAAAAGGATTAAAAATATCATTCATTATCCTTTGAAATTCGAAAGAAGCATTTTAAACCAAATTGCATTACATTCCATTCGTATTGTCCAAATGGTACCATAAAAGCAGTTTTATATCTTTTCTTGGGATCTATTTGAATTTGCCAAAATTCTGATTTTAAATTAAATTTTGAAAACATAGTTGCAGCATAAAGCCGTTGAAGTAAATCCTTTTTGTTTGGAATAGGGTATCTAATCCAGCGAAGTGCTTTGTTCAAAGGTTTATAATTGATGACTAATCGAGGTACACCTCGTTCAATTTCAGAGTTTTTATTGACATGAAAGGCAGCACAAATCCAAGGGGATTTGCTTGGAGAGATTATGCATTTTTCAAGATCATCGATTTCTTTTTGACAATAAATGGTTAGCTCGTGATTCATCTGGATAGGACGAGCTTTTGTGGGGATGGATTTTTCATCAAAGTCATGTTCGTAAGGGAGCCTAACAATGTGTTTCTTGCGATTCCAAAAGGTTGTAGGTAAATCAACACAAAGTTCTCTTTGGATTTTGGTTTCTAAAGTTTTTATCTTGGATTGGAGAGAAGAATCTCGAAGTTGCTGTTGTAACCTTTGGAACGCTACTTCTTCTTTGAGAAAATTGATCTGTGCTTCTTTACTTTTTATGGTAGACAAGAACTTTGCCATCAGAGATCTATCAAAAGGAAGAAGGGTTCTACTTCCTATACGTTCGATTAGAATTCCTTATTTTTTTACCATAAAATGTATGAGCTCCTCGATGAAGGGAGTACCTAATATAACTGGATTAGTAAGGTTTTTACTAATATGATTAGTAAGGTTTTTCTAGAGAGGTTCTAACTTCAAGATTGGAGAGTTTGAAGCTAATTCCTAGTTTTCTGCAGTTACAGTTCTATGACCTTCTTTGGGTTTTTCAAAGAATTTGGTTGGAATGAGGCCTTCTTGTATGCAGTTGAAATCTACACCTGTATCAAATAAGGTAATGATATCCAAGGTAAAGGACTTATTGACAATTAGGATGACTCTCATATGCCATTTTCTTATAAAAATTCTGGAGAGGCGGTTGATAAAAACTTCTTGTTCAACTGGTTTAGTTTCAGTTAGTTTGGGCACTTCAGGTTTGGTAGAGAGCCGTTGGAAAACAAGACGGTCTAATTCTTGTCTAGCCTTAATTTCTCGAATTTCTTCCTTAAGGAATGCTATTTCATTTTGGAGATCTTGGGTATTTACTACCTTAGATTTTTGGGAAGGGAATCCACTTAGGATATCAGTAATATTGTAGGTATTAGCAACTTGAGGATGATTGGAAAAGATACTAGAGGAAGATGTAGAAGGCTTATCTATTGTTCGTTTGAATTGCTCGAGATAATACTTCTTTTGCTCAGAGTCTTGGAGATTGCTTATTATTTCAAGAAGAAGATCTTGTTCTTTGGAGAGAACATTAATCGTAGGTTCCTCTTGACTAGACTGGGATGAAGATGATTTTGTGTCATCATCTTCGACTTGGTTAAATTGCTGTTCAAGTTCATCATCAACAACATCAGAAGTGTCACTATCCTCTAATAAAAGTTGTTCGATCTGGTTAAGAACAGACTCATCTAAATCAAGATTTCAAACTTTGTTAGACAACTTGTAGTATTTTGCTATATGACCTGGTTTGTTGCATTTGAAACATTTGTCAGAATTGGGAGTTTGGAAGTTTGTTGGTTTATATTTACTGGGAAAGGTTTTGAATTTAGAAGGAAATAATTTGGTCTTCCTAAACTTGGGTGCAGAAGACCTACATTTCATAATCTCCATAACCTTGGTTGTTCGTCTCTTATGAGGCGTTTTACTACAAGGTGGTAAACCAAATTGTTCACATAAACTATCTAGATCTCGGTGGGTCTGTGTTCTATCTTTGGCTAATTATCTCAATATCTTATTATGTCGACAAATTTTGAGACTGACATGTTGAATAAGACTGGTAAGTTGGCCATAGGTGATTTGCTTGTAAGGAATAACATCACCAGAATGCTGCTTTTGGAGTTTCTCTTTAACTAAATCCCTAAGAGACTTAGGTAGGCAATTTAGGAATTTTTATTTCCAATATGGGAGATTTCCATATGATTTTTTGTAGATTCGGGTAAGAAAGGAATCTTTATACCATCTGAAATCAGAAAGGGTTTTACACTTAAGGTTGTTAAGTATATCAGAAGACCTTTCCCTAAAGATACCTGGACTACCTATGAATGTTTTGATAATGGTATAAATCAGGGTGTTGGTTGAATCAGGAATGGTAAGGCCATCCTTAAGAATTGGTTCTCCCGTTGACTCAACTCGGACACTTAGGAGAATTTGGTTCTTATCTTCTTCGCTAAGATGGGTATCCCACCATCCCTTAAGTTGACCTGTGAAACCTAGGGCTGCTTATCGGGCGGATCAGGCAGTTATTTACTCTTAATGGTTTAGCTTATCGGTTATCGGCTTTTAAATGTATTAATCTGCTAGCCACCCGATAAGATATCGGGCGGATTGGTATCGGTTTAGCTATTATCGGATGGTTATCGGTTTAGTTTCGGTTGATTGAAACTTAACATACTTCAACACAGTCAACATTTCTTATACATGCAACATTTCTCATACATATATATCAACTACATTTAAGTGGATGGTTATCGTCTGATACATAAGAATGGGGACTGCTTGGGGTATTAGAAGATGGGGACTGCTTGAGCATAAGAATGCATAGTGCTGTTAGCACAGCAGCCATAAGAATTTTACCAACAAAATTGCTCTTCTTCTTTGGATCTGCATAATCCAGGCCTACAATTAACAAAGAAAGTTGATGTTTTAGACCCTAAAAACAAGTATTACTCACAATACTGAAAGAAAAGAAAAGACAGCTGACCACATTGTCACACCACCCGCACAAACATATCCAAGGACCAAAATTGAACTGTTATACACTGGCATCAACTACCAATATAATACTTCAATGACTTAAACCAAACAGAACTAGTTCAATTGTAAGTATTTACATCATAATGAGTTCTACCCCAGTGCCATAAAAAACTGACCAAGAAACAAATTGTAAATAATAAGCAAATCAGATATCTGTAGTATATTGTATGAACTTTAGAATATATTCTCAGCAAACTCATAGATAGGATAGTTTAGAATACTTTAGAATCAGATAACATGAGTGTTAACATGAGTGTCTGGTGATACTATAAACCTGCACTTATCATGATAGACATGGCTATTACATATGCTTCACAAAGCTATAAACCCGCACTTATCATGATATTAGCCATTACATATGTTTCACAGAGCTATAAATCATAGGGAAGGAATATGACTGATGCACATCCATAATTTGAATTCTTACCAGATATATTAATACTACACGTCAATTACGGAAGGGTCTTTTCCATCGCTAGCTAAATCTGAAGAAAAAAAATTAAAATAATGAGTCGTGTGATAAATATAAGCATATCCACAACTATTATATACAAAAAATATAGTAACAATATTATTACCTTGTTCAAGCTGCTCGATTTTATCAAGATCTTTCTCAACACTAACAGGTTGTTTTAATTTTTTATTTCGAAGCCAATCTTGAAGACACACTAGAGCTTGCACCAATTTAGGAGTTAATGAACTCCTAAATGAATCAAGAAGACGTCCTCCCATACTAAACACACATTCAAATGCCACACTTGAAACCGTAACATCTAATATATCACGAGCCATCTTCGCAAGAACAAGAAATCTAACTGAGTTCAATTTTTACCAGAGAAGAACATCAAATTCTTTAGTGTCATCCTCAGTTTCTTCACCAAAATATTTATCTAACTCTGTTCTAGTATCCACACCTCCACTCCCATTTTTATATTTTTTTATATCTTGTATGAGTGATTCTAAAAGTCCTGTATTTTGGGTGCTTACTTGACTGCCAGAAAGCCCGAAAGTAGAAGTGTCCAATGAAGAACAATCTGAAGATGAAGCAAGCACGACATCTTTTGAGCCGGACTTTACATACTCACTAAATAATGAAGTCATGTACTTCTTCACTTCTGCTTGTATAGTTGCCCTCGGATCTTGACTAAACATCTTTACAAGTGCATAGCCAACTGATTCGAGCTTGTAACGTGGATCCAAAATACATGAGATAAAAATTATCTTGTTCATTTTCCCTGGATCACCCCAATACTTATCAAACTTTTCTTTCATCTTCTTTGCCATTTCACTTAAAACTGTATCTTCATTTGCTATCAATTGCTTCAAATAAACAACAACTGCACAAATTTCCAGAAAATGAATATTCGATATAACATAACATGATCCAGATATTTTCAAAGTAAGAAGATAAAAGATTTCAAGAAATTTTGTAATTCATTTTACATTCTCCTAATCACTACTCAAAAGTTCACCTGTAGGAATTCCAACTTCAATATAAGAATGATCAAGATAATGTCTCAGGCCAATTTCACTAGAAGCATAATGTGAAAATACACTTTCAAATTCAACTGTCCTACGCAATATCAAGTAGGTGGAATTCCACCTAGTTGGAACATCCAAGCATAAAGGTTTTTTACAATTTAGTTGTTCATCCTCAAAATATTCTTGAAACCTCTTCAACCTCGCAAGAGATTGCCTAACATATCTCACTGCATGCCTAACACGTTCAATAGACACTGGAGATTCTTTTAAACCATCCTGGACCACAAGATTCATGATGTAAGCCATACATCTCACGTGAAGGTGATTACCGTTCATCAAATTAGTTCCCATTTTTGTTAATTTCTTAGACAATTTTTTTTACTGGCACATAATTTGAGCTTGCATTATTAACTGTGACAATGAAGATCTTATTTATCCCCCACTCACGTAAGCACCTACCAATACCATTTGCCATAGCTTCGTCTTTATGACTAACAATAGGATAAAAATTAATTATTCTCTTATGCATATTCCATTCACTATCAATCCAATGGAAAGTGATACACATATAATTGATTCTTTGTATAGAAGTCCAAGTATCAGTGGTAATACATACTCTTTGTTTCGTTTCTATAAAAGACCTCTTCAACTTTTGCTTTTCTTCATTAAAAAGATCAAAACAATCCCTAGTTACAGTACTACGGGAAGGGATCCGAAAATAAGGTTGCGCTACTTTCATAAAGTCTCTAAAACCTTCTTTCTCAACAAAGATAAGTTCATCAACTATTACTATACGACATAACACCTTCCTACACTCTTCTTAATCAAATTTTCAAGTAACAATAACTACGTCACCCCCGGAACAAATTTAAAGCCTAAATTTGATTATTTTTTATCAACAATAGCAGGGCGTATAGGACACTTAAACATATGAGAAAGAAGTGTCGACGTACCATCTTTGGTCTTAAAACAATACCCAATAATGCAATAGTCACATTTTGCTTTTGTACTCCCTTCGGAAGTAATAATTTCTGTAAAATGATCCCACACAACAGACCTTTTTTTGGTTATATTTGACTCCGTTGTTTCAGCTTGACTTATTGCTTTTGAATTAGAAGCCCCACTTTCACCCATCACCTTATGACTTTGTATATTTTCAGCCATGCTACAAATTAAGGAACTATCTGCAGAAAGACACAAGATCAAATTAAGACAGAAATAATAGTTAGTTTGAGGAAATTCAGTTAAAGATACTGCTAATAAGTAATGGAAAAGCTATCCCTATTTATCAACTCATATAGAAAAACTTCATTCTTTAACTGAATATCAACCAAATATTTATCAACTCAAATATTATTCAGGCTTGTGTTATAACATTCTTTAACTGAATATCAACCTGATTTTCAATTGAAGTGAAGAAAAGAATGATTAGAATTGATTATGAATCTTTAACTTGCAAAGCATGGCCATACATTTTTTGACTTCCTCTTTACTTCTTCCTTGATCTGCTGGCTATGCGTGTGTGTGACTGTGCATGGTTGTTGTTTGAGAATTTCTTGTTAGAGGGAGAGGCGAAAGGGGCCAGAGGGCTGGCCGCTGGGATTAGAAGCTAGGGTTTCTAAAGGGGACTATTGTAAATGTTAAATGTTAATCCAGTGGGGAAGGGATTAGGAGAACGGGAGGAAATAAAGCTTAAGGGAAAGCTAGGTGTCCCACTCAAACTAAAAAGATAAAAAATAAATATAGTAGTAATATGGATAAAAATAAATTATATATATATATATATATATATATATATATATATATATATATATATATTTAACGGGTTAACGGATTATCCGTTAAGAAAATTAAATAATCCGCCTCCAAACCGATAAGCCGTTAATAAAAAATTTTTAATACGTTCCCCGTCTGTTAAACCGTTAACCCAATACCAATAAGCTATTAATCCACTTTTGCGGTTCGGTTTTCGGTTTTCGGTTTCGGTTCGGTTTTGAACACCCCTAGTGAAACCTGCTACTAAGACATGGGTAGTAAGCTGGTCAGAACAGTTATGAGAAGTTTGGTATGCATTGGCTACCATAGTCATTTGCTGTAATTTGGCCAAAATATTGTATTCAGAACTACCATCTATGTTCCATTCATAGATATTATTGGTATTTTAATTGTTTTGCATAACATTGGGTCTTTCTTCTAAGGCTACATCAGGATGGGTAACTCTAGAATAGTTAAGTGTTTGGGGTTGACGCCAGTTGAAGGATCCTGTTCTAACAGGGAAAATTTCTAGGGGAGGATTGTCATGGAGTTGTTCTGTCTGTGAATTGGTTCCTTGGTCAAAATCGACTTCTCGGAGAACCTGTATAGAAGAATCATTAGTTGGGGTATCCTGAGCTATCAGGGTTTTCTCAATTTCTAGGATCCTACGCTGAAGGTCAGAGAACTGAGGATAGTCTTTAGCTTGGTGGATCCGAAGTTCCGTAGCGAAAGTTCTAGGGATCTCATAAGGTTTTAATAAAGGGATTGAACAAATGGATGTTTCTGCTGGCTTAGAACTAGTAGATGCTGAAGGTGGTTTTTTAATTAAATATTCACCAAGAGATTCTAAATATTTTTTTGTATAATTAATTTGTTCAAAAATATTTTTAATATCTTTGCCTGTAATAGATTCATTTTCATTTTTTTAATTTGAAAGGATTATCTACTACTGAAGTATTTGCATAACTTGTTGAAAATCCTTGTGCTGGAGGAAGTTGTGAGATGACTTCCTCTCCAGAGGAGGTTTTCCAAAATTTTGAAACGTTAAGTGATTTAGAAAAAGGAAAATCTAATTGGTGATATTCAATATAAGCTTCAAACCATTCAAAGAAATTAATTTGCTCTTTTATGAAGTTTAAAGACTTACAGTAAATACTTTGGAGATTTTTTCTTTCGTCTCCTTGAAAATTCTGGAAAAATCAAGTTCTTTTGAAAATATTTTCTTGTGAATAAAAATTTGCTTGAAGTTTTTCTTTATAAATTTGAAAATCTTTTTCCAAAACACCTAATTCAGCACCTAAAGTTGAGTAAGTGGGAGATTAAGGTTGTTCATAATTAACTTCTGTCGGAGGGGTTGTTTCTACAGAATATTTAGCTTGTGGGATTCTAGAGTCAAAATTAATAGTTTCGATCCTAGAAGGAAAGGAAGATATTGAATGTCTTCTAGACTAAATCTCAGACTGTTCCGAAGAGGAAGAGACAAAGACTCTTTGGCTAAGGGACCCTTGGAAGGAGATAGCTATAGATCCGCTAGAGTATTGTTGGATCTGAGAGACCATAGTATTTTCTGGTTTCTTAGCCTGAGTAGCATCTTGAAGTAACCAGTTTTGTGGTAGAGAAATTTGGCTCCAAGAAATGGGTTTTGGTATTGACAGATGAGATTTTTGTCGATCTGTTTTGAAAAGAATAGTTTCTCCTTTATGGAGGGTTTTCATGGCTCCAGTATTAAAGGCTGAACTCATGGCTTTATACTGTATTCTATAAATAATTGCTACCGGTAAGGATCCAGTTTTGGTTTTATAATTAGCTATTTTAACATTAAGAGTTAAAGAATCTAAGATATTTTTATTTCTAAGAGAAATTGTAAAATTAGGAAAACAATCAAAGTAAATTGGCCCACTACAGAGGCTGGTTTCTACCATTCCTAGGAGGGATTTATTGAAGTCTAAAAATCTAGAATCTCTAATACAGAGGAGTAGAGTCATGTCTAGACCTTATCTGGACATAGGTCTAGCTGCAATCTGTACTAAATCAAAATGGATATAATTATATTTTCGCCTATATTTTTCTATAGACTTGGAGTTTAAAAGTATGATTTCCTCATGATCTGATTCAAGAGGAATGGTTTGCTCAATTGTAGAAATATAGTAATCACTGGTTAAGGGCCATCATGAAGACTTGTAAATTATAGACTGTGGATGTTTAGGGATCTTTCAGTCATCAATTGATTGCTGCAAATCAGAAAAGCTAATTTCTTCTTTGAGTTTGGGATTGGAGGAGGATGATGAGGAGGAAGATGAAGAAGTTGGAGAAGAGAAGGAATTTTTTGAAGGGGAGGGGAGAGGGTGGAAGAAAGATATGGCTTAGATCTGCAAGTAATTACAACAAAATTAATGATGATAACTTTAATGCTTCCTGTTCTTAGTTCAAGAGACCATTAGGTTCCATAAGGATAATATTCAAGTTCTTAACTCAATATTATGTAGAAAAGTTAGATCTAAAAATCAAATATATGGATACATGTCTTCTCTTATATGTAATAATTAAACCTAATAACTTCTTAAGAAGTTGTTCTTTAGGATGACCCAAAGGTTATAAATAACCATCTATAAGCCAACTGAGAATTATCATTTCCACTTTTCTCAGAAAAACTGCTTACAGTGTAGATCCAGAGGGATCACAGTGCCAACCTTAAGAAATCTTCTTAAAAAAGTATAAGATTTAAGAAATATATATAAAAGAAGCCATATATCTATAGATCTAAGTTTGATATACCATTACAACATAAAAGCAAGTTAAAAACAAGAATAATATATATATATATAAAGGAGGGACAAGAAAAGATAATTTGGCATCTCTCGTATGCTAGCAATGGTATTTATCTTTTTTGTCAGTTTTTTGGTATCTTAACTCATTTTTTGGTAAAAAATATCAATATATTCATGAAATTACAACATAATTATAGTTAACTATTGTTATGTCATTCCAGAAATGACTGTTACTATACCACACTTTAATAAGTACTGCGACGTTCCAAGAATTGCCACATCAACCAGAAACCCTTCGATTTTCTACAACCTGCGTGTACATCATCAAGAGAGAAACATGAGAGGGTGACCCTAGGGGGATGGATCTTTATCCACACACTACACGGATAACTCACGTGCCAACCATAACAACCGCACAGATAACTCACGTGCCAATAGTAATAACTTCATGGACAACTCACGTGCCAATAGTAACTCGAACCAACACGGACCACTCACGTGCTATCAGTCCAGTCCATATCACCTAGAAAGCATATATACAAGAATACATATACATAAAAAATGAATATCAAATTACATACTCATGGACTGATATAAATGACATGCTAAGGTGTATGGCTATGCGAAGTGTACTACCATATCTCAAATTAGGCAATTTCATCACAAAATAGCAGTTATCATGTTCAATCAGGGGATTAACCTATATGTAACCTCTAACATGATCCAATTATCTTACAAAGGGGTACAAACAAAAAAGAAACATAACAACATGAAGCTTAGCAATCAATTCAAGGATTAACATAGCCTAAGCACTATCCCGAGCATGGATAATACCCCGGTGCATGCACATGGGCTCAACCCAACACATGTGCGTCACCTAGAGCACGTAGCTATCACTAATAACTCAGACAACTAGTGTCTTAACCAAGTTTAGATAAGATACTTACCTCAAATAAGCCAAATCAATACTCTAAAAATGCCTTCCCACGCGAATCGACCTCCGAATGGCTAGAATCTAGCTAAAAATAACTCAATAATATCAAATAATTCCATAGGAATCAAACCCAAATGACAATGGTCGAATCTTTAATCAAATACTCAAAGTTAACCAAAAAGTCAATCGGGCCCGCACCTCGGAACCTGAAAAACCCACAAATCTCGAACACCCATTCAAATATGAGTCCATATATACAAGTCTCATCCAAAAACGATTCCAAATCGTGGTTCAAATTTTCATTTTTCACTTTAGAGAATTTTTGCCGAAACCCCCAAAATGCACTTTCTTATCCTTCAAGCCAAAACCCTATTGTTTTCTTTAATATTTCTCGATTTAGAGCTAAAATCAATGATATATTCATGTTACAATAATAAATTTGAGTTAGACTTACTTATCCCAATGAAGTAGATAAAATATGCCTCAAAAATTGCCCCTTCCCGAGCTCTAAAACCTTGTGAGGAAAACTAACTAAATTCCAAAATAAGTAAAAATACAGCAGCTGTCCCACCTCGAATCAAATCTTAGATGATCTCTAAACTCACATTTGATAATTCCAACATGATCCTTGCGAGATTACACCTAAGATAGCTTTTTTGAATCACATAATTTGGCCTTAAAATGAGTGAGATATGATGTTTTGAAGTCTTAAAGGAAGTTTGAAATTTTAGGGACATAATCGGCATTTTCGGAATTGTTTACACCAGAAAAATCAGCAATCGGAAAGTCTTCGTTTTAGCACCCAGAACTCATTCGGAACCTCCCGGACACAAACCATATATGCGTTTCAATCATAAAATACTCTACGTACCTGCTCGCGCACTCAAAACACCCAAAAGAGGTCATCTTGGCCTGATATTGACTGTGGTCAAACTCCAAATCCTTAACTTAACTAATACAACAACAACATACCCAGTATTATCCCACATCGTGGGGTCTGGGGAGGGTAGTATTTACACAGACCTTACCCCTACCTTGTGAAGTTAGAGAGGCTATTTTCAATAGACCCTCGGCTCAGGAAAACATAAGTACCACATTAATTAAAAGATAGACAAGGAGAGACAACACCAAAAAGCCATGTAAAAGCAACATTAAAACAACACGATAATAAGATGATGAAAGAACGAAAATGACGGGTAGTCATAGAAACCTACTACTAACAGAATGCGAGAGTGTGTACTAATACTACTAATATGAATAATCTACCACCTACCCTACTACCGTAATCCTCGACCTCCACACCTTCCTATCAAGGGTCATGTCCTCGGTCAGCTGAAGCTGAGCCATGTCTTGCCTAATCACCTCTCCCCACTTCTTCTTCGGCCTACCTCTACCTCTCTGTAGGCCCTCCAATGTAAACCTCTCACACCTCCTCACCGGGGCATGTGTGCTCCTCCTCATCACATGTCCAATCCACCTAAGCCTCGCTTCCTGCATCTTGTCCTAAATGGGGGCCAAACCCACCTTGTCGCGAATAACCTCATTCGTAATCCTATCTAACCTGGTGTGCCCGCACATCCATATCAACATCCTCATCTCTTCTTCCTTCATCTTCTGGACATGGACGATCTTGACAGGCCAACACTCAGCCCCATACAACATAGTCGGTCTGACCACCACTCTGTAGAACTTACCTTTTAGTTTTGGTGGCACCTTCTTGTCACACAAAATAACAGAAGCGAGTCTCCATTTCATCCATCCTGCTCCAATAGGATGTGTTACATCTTCATAAATCTCCCAATCCCCCTAAATAATAGACCCAAGGTCCTTAAAACTTCCTCTCCTAGGTATGACTTGTGACTCCAGCCTCACCTCCCCTTCCTCTCTCCGAGTCTCACCACTGAACTTACACTCCAAGTATTTTGTCTTGGTCCTACTCAGCTTGAAACCTCTAGACTCTAGGGTCTGCCTCCACACCTCTAACCTCACGTTCACACCGCCTCGTGTCTCTTCAATCAATACAATATCATCTGCAAATAACATGCACCACGACACCTCCTCTTGGATGTGGCGCGTCAGAACATCCATCGTCAGAGCAAAAAAAAAGGGTTGACTGTCGACCCCCGGTGCAACCCCATCATGGCCGGAAAATGATCCGAGTCCCCTCCCACCATCCTCACTCGGGTCTTTGCTCCATCATACATGACCTTAATGACCCTAATGTAGGCAACATGTACACCTCTAGCCTCCAAACACCTCCACAAAACCTCACTCGGGACTTTATCATATTCCTTTTCTAAGTCGATGAACATCATATGCAAGTCCCTCTTCCTCTCCCTATACTGCTCCATCAAACTCCTAACAAGGTGAATGGACTCTGTAGTCGAGCGCCCCGACACAAACCTGAATTGGTTCTCGGAAATAGACACACTCCTCCTCACCCTTAGCTCCACCACTGTCTCCCAGACTTTCACAATATGACTTAACTAATCTCTCAACCAATGATCCAAAACACACCCGAACCTCTCGAAACTCTATCCAATCATACCAACAAGTACAAATATATTATCCAAACTTTTTCAAAGGCTCAAAACACCCACAGGAACATCACAACAAAGAATCAAGGCTCTAACCAAATAGAATTTCTCTTAAGTTGTTAAATCTTCATTCACTCAAAAGAGTATCTGAATCACATTTACACACTTCATATTACTTCCAAACTTTGCACACAAGTTCAATTCAACTATATAGACCTATCCTAATTCTCGGAACACCAGTTGAAGTCCAATAACATCAAAGTCAACTTTTGGTTAAACTTATAAACTCTTAAATTCTTTAAATTACCAACTTTCGACGAATAGTGTCGAATTCTTCTAGGAACCTCCAAAATCAAATTTGAACATACTTACAAGTCTAAAATCATCATATGAACCTATAAGAATAATCAAAACCCGATTCTGAGTCCGTTTACCCAAAAGTCAAACCTTGGTCAACTCTTCCAACTTAAAGCTTCCAAATCGAGAGTCATTCTTCCAAATCAATCCCGAACCAATTGAAACCAAAACCGACCATACACACAAGTCATAATGCATCATATGAAGTTACTCAAAACCTCAAACCACCGAACGGAATTCCAATCTCAAAATAACTGATCAGATCGTTATACTTTATAAATAATCTCACATATTTACTCAAACCATGCTTTTAGCAAAAATCCCTCAAGATAAGTAATTTTTAATCAACTTACCTCAAGCTTGAATCTCCAAAAAATACTACGATGCTCCAAATTATCAAACATCACCAACAATTCAATATCTACAATTAGATATCCCAAATACAGCAAAATATAATCCAAAGTATTTATTAATATCCATTTAAGACCCACAAGTTCACTACAAGGCTCCTACAACTCAAATTTTATGTGTTTTGAGGCTTCCAACAGGTCCGTATTATGTTTATGGACCTGTTGGTGCATTTAAATAGGGTCCCAGGTTGCTCGGGTGTATTTTGGACCACCCGGAGCTATGTCCAAAATTGCAAAAATGCTGGTTCTGGTTTCCTTCTTCGCGAACGCGGAACTGGTATCGCATTCGTGATGAAGGAATTCGGGGCTGGGTATTTTTGTACGTTGCGTTCGTGAAGAATGGGTAGCATTCATGATGGCTTGGGACCAGCGGTCTCCACGTTCGTGATGACCTTACCGCATTCGCGATGACCTTACCACGTTCGTGTAGGAGAAACTAGGTCTGGGGGTCAGCTGGTCAATTGCCCTTCGCATTCGCGAGGGTGGGCTGCATTCGCGTAGCTTTGGCTGGGCAAGCCTTCACGAACGTGAGCTTACTATCGTGTTTGCGAAGACCATTTTCAGGGCAGTGTCAATGTTTTTCTTCACGATCGCGAGGCTTCATTCGCGATCAAGAAGAAGGGATACCTGGGCAGTAGGTTATTTTAAAAATGGGACTTAGGCCATTTTCTTTATTTCAAATATCTCTTGGCCGATTTTGGATCTTTTTAGAGAGGGATTTTCACCTTGCATCTTGAGATAAGTAATTCCTACATAATGAGAGTTTAATATATAGATTATGGATAGATTTTAACATAAAAATTATAGAAATTATGGGATTATGTTGAAAAACCTAGGGTTTTGATAAAAATAGGATTAGACCACAATAATAATTATGGAACTGAGTAAAAATTATATATATGAGTTCACAAGGTCATGGGTAACTTTATTCTAAAATATTTTTGGAATCCGGGCACGTGGGACCGTGGGTGACTTATAGAAATCTTCCAAATTGGGTTGGATAATTACTCTAATAGTTAAATTATGAACTTTTGAGCACATATTTATTAGTTTGTACGACCTTTGGCTAGTTTCGGATTGCTCGATACTGATTTAAGGTGATTAGTGTAGTTAAAGAGGTGAGTAGTGGAATTGAAAGCAAGGTAACTCTCTTGCCTAACCTTGTCATTTTCTAATAATTATGGGTGCCACGTATGCACAAAGTGACGAGAGTCCGTGCGTAGCTAAAATCATGCTTATGTCCGGGTAGACTTAAATTAGGACTTTACCATGCAATACTTGTAGTGTTTGAACCCAACTTGTTAGTTTAATTACTTGAATTTATAATTGAAATTGGATATGGGATTTTATGAGACCGAGCTTCATTATTTTGAGTTTTGGTGGAATACTTGATTGTAGGTGGAAATTATGCCTTCTTTGAGTGCTATTCCTGTGTTGTAGTCGTTGACCTTAGTTTGTAGAGTTTCTCTATTCCTGTAGATCGGGCCGAACGCCTCGATAGTATATTTAGATGCATCTATGGTTCGAGTCGGTCGACCTTCGGTATTGTACATGATTATTCTAGATCGGGTCGTACTACCTCGGCATAATTCATGTGTGATATCGCTAGGAGTCCGGTTGTACTTGGTATTTCCTTCATGACTTGAGATTTGATAATTACTTGATGGATCTTATTTGTTAAAAAATTGGCATATGATAATTGGAGATTTTAAATTGACATTTTGATAAGGGATCATTATTTATTGTTTTCTTATTCCATTGTTACTGTTGTGTTTCATGCCTATTTATAATTTCTGCACTTTATTTATTGATCTCTAGTAAGTGTCGATGTCGACCCCTCGTCACTACTACTTCGAGGTTAGACTAGATACTTACTGAGTACATATTGTTTACGTACTCATGCTACAGGTACTGAGGCAAGTACATCTGGTATCCGATCAGGCGCGCATCCACACTACCCGGAGACTTAGTGGTGAGCTGCTCCTCCATGCTCCGATTAGCAGCACCCGAAGTCTCCTTCCTGTTGCACTTTGGTTTATATTTCTGTCTGTTTCATTTCGGACAGTAGTTATAGTGGTTTGTATATTCTACTAGATTGCTCGTGCACTTGTGACATCGGGTTTTGGGAATTTTTAGTAGATATTTATGATTTTTGTCTATTAATATCACTATTTCACTCTTACGTTTTATTTTATGCTTTATATCACCATGGCTATTTATTCTTGGTTTCTTTATTAAATAAAATTCATGACTTTAAAAATAATAAAATAAATAATTAAATGGATAGTTCACCATTGGCTTGCCTAACGGCGGCGTTGGGCACCATCCCGGCCTATAGTGGGAATTGGATCGTGATAGCTTGGTATCAGAGCACTAGGTTCACATAGGTCTCACAAGTCATGAGCAGGCCTAATAAAGTCCTGCAGATCAGTGCGGAGACGTTCGTACTTATCTTCGACGGGCTATGAGGTGTTAGGAAACTTCTCTTTCTTCATCTATGTCATGCCCCAAACCTGGGGAGGCGTGGCCAACACCCGATGCCATACTTGGCCCGAGCGTACCACTCTATAACACTGACTCCGGAGGGGTAAATCTCAACTTAGGTTGACGAGGCCTAAATGTGAGCTGACAATACCAATCAAGGCCGACGAGGCCACCATGAATGTGTACAACAAGCAATACCAAACTAACATGTACACAGGGCAGCCATAATACTGATATACAACATATACATGACTCATATACAAGCCTCTAGAGATAACTGAACTGTAACATGGTGACAGGGCCTCGACCTAACCATCAAACCGGTATATATAAAATTGACTCCAAGGTCTGGACCTTGTAACTCCGAGGAAGTATAGCTTACCAACCAAGCTGATGTTTGACTCTGTCTACTGGGAAGGTCTATCCAGATGTCTATCAGGACCTGCAGGCACAACATGCAGTGTCCCCGACAAAAGGGACGTCAATACGAAATAATGTATCTAGTATGTAAGGCAACAAAATAACTGAAAGCTGAAACTGAACTGATAATATAATAACTGAAAGTAATTGGGAGTCATATATAATCTGAAGATATGCTTACCTATTGATACTGACTCAACTCTCCCAATATAGTAAGTTAAATAGTTGTCCGGCCCTATAAGGCTCGGTACGTGTAACTGCTCTACCGTAGTAGGCTTGCACATAGGTGCTCGGCCACACTAGGCTCGGTATATAACTTACCATCTGATCAGAGGTTGCCCAATAGGGGCCTGCCCAATGATTATAGCTCGATGGTGGTGAATATACTGTAATATTTCCCAATTGGGGCCTGCCCACCGATTATAGCTCGATGGTGGTGAAAATACTGTAATATTGTATATATATATATATATAGACACACACACATACACACACACATACACACACACATACATATATATATATATATATATATATATATATATATATATAGACACTCTGCTCCTTGACTGAAAGAAGACAATACTTAACTGAATATAAAGTCCCGATAAGGGAAAATACTGTAACTTATGAGACTAGGATAATGTACATAAATTCAGGAGTACGAACTTCTCTTTATGTCTCATTATTAAACACATGTAGTTATGAGATAATGCTAAAATGAAGAAAAGGTTTAGACTTAACATAGTTTAACCCCGTTGAGTCCTTAAACCTTCCAAGTAACTCTTCAAACAATGAGACTCAATCTACCAAGCAGAAGGAGATTCAAAATCAGTGCTGAGTAAAGACTAAGTCCGTAACTTAAGTTAGTAACTCGTTGACATAAATTTGGCAGCATCTCCCCTATAACAAGGGTCTCCTCCAATACCATATACCAAAAACAACAACTAGAGTAATCCGGCAATATATAAGTATCAATAACAAGACACCATATAACAATAACAAGTCACAACTACTTCATGACGAGCGGCAAGCTCCGATTGGAAATCATATACCCCATATGACCCCTTATAGACTTCTTACTTTAACTTAAAAGTATCATTAAAATGATAATGAAGTCATTCATCAATGATTCCAGCCTTATACCATATATTTATAACAAAGAAAATAATCCACAACTTCAACTATCCTCAATTAGCAACTTTATTCACTAGTTCATGTCTAGTCCATCCATTTAACTTAATCAACATCATGATAACCTTAAGAACATGAAAGAACACAATATATTACCTCCTACAATAGCTTCAAGTCGAAATCCAAGTTATATTTAGCTTACAACAACCCTCAATGGCAATACAACGCCATAGAAGTGACTTAAGCTAATCTTCACTTCCAATCTCAAGTTTCATATGTTTCTTTCATCAATTCACTTGATAAACATATAGACATGCATAACAACAGAAACCATATCATAATAAAGTTATTTTACCCATTTTCCAGCTATTTATAGTTCATAGAAACAACCTTTCCAAAACAGTCCATTAAAACCCATAACAAAAGATACCAATATCTCTTCTCCTTTCAAGTGTTATCTTGTAATCTTTCACTCCAACACCACAAACAATAGGCAGTAGATAAAATTTGAACCCTAAGCTTAACTTAGCTCACCATCATCCTTATTCACATCATAACACCATAGAGGGTTATTCTTCACCTTTGGCTAACTTTGATGTTGGATTATGGTGTATTTTTTGGAAATTTGGTTGGAGCCTTGGGGGAACTGTTTGGGAGGGTTTGTAGAGTGTGAGGATGGAAGGAGGTCTAAAAATGAGTAAAGCTCATCCCAAAAACGAGATAAAAATAGGTAAAGGTCGGCCACCAACCAAGTGGGTCCCATAGGGGCTGCTGCGCGGTCTCATGCAAATGCGAATATCTCTCTACTACAAGGTCGTATTGAAGAACGGTTAAATGCTTTAGAAACTAGACTCGTAGATATACAATTTTGTAGGTTGATCATCACATAATTCTAAGTATAGTTGGAGAAAAGCTCAGCTATAATTGACCTAATGTTCATCATATTTATGAATGTAACTTGTGATAACCTTTGCCAACTTTTGTCCCACAACTCGCTTGACTTTAAAACATAACACACGACTAAAATACCTAATAATATCACCTTCTTATCCTTTTAATCACCCTAGTCTCACACAATAGTACAGGTTATAACATTCCCAACTCTGACTTTCGATGAAACTTATTTTATTCGATTTGTTTAGCTTCTAAACCTCCAACCCTCTTGGTACTTGCAGTTCATGATCTTAAATATTTGTAACCTCCAAGGTATCATGATTAACTTACTTTATGTAATTTCAAAGATGATCTCATTTCTGAGCTTACATCAATTGACTTACGACGTACTCTCACGTACAAAAACATGGGGTGTAACATCATTCCCCCCTTTGCAGTTAATGTTTTGCTAAGTATCTTTCTCTTATTCGATCACAGATGGTGAGAACGCGCGCGACAGTTGTACCTGGTGGTAGAGGAGCTGCTCCCCTTGTTGCTAGAGGCCGAGGTAGAGGGAGGGATCCAGCTCCCGTTAGAGGACAAGGGCGTCCTAGAGTTGCTCCCATTGTACCACCAGTGGATTCAGTGGAGGATCTTATTATTGAGTAGCAGGATGAGGTGCCTGCAGCTGAGCTGCCCCCGACGGATTTTATGAATGCAACGGGATTTCAGGAGGTCATGGGACGTATGCTGTGGTTCATGGATACTATGATTGAGGCATAACTATTTCCAGTAGACCCAGCCACATCTCAGGCTGATAGACTGACCAAGTCGGCAGACATTATTCCGGTTGGGACTACGTACTCTTCAGAGAGGTTGGCCTAGATTTATATTCAGGAGATTGTTCGGTTGCACAGAGTGCCTATTTCCATCATTTTAGATAGAGGCCCTCAGTTCACTTTGCATTTTTGGAGAGCAGTAAAGAGCGAGTTGGGTACCCGGGTAGAGCTCAGCACATCCTTTCATCTGTAGACCGACGGGTAGTCAGAGCGGATAATTCAGATTCTAGAGGACATGCTCAGAGCGTGTGTGATTGACTTCGGAGGGCAATGGTATCCATTCTTACCATTGACCAAATTTTCTTATAATAACAGTTATCAGTCCAGCATTGAGATGGCTCCATTTGAGGCTTTATATGGTCAGCGATTTCGTTCCCCCCTTGGTTGGTTCGAGGCCGACGAGGCTAGGTTATACAGTACTGATTTGGTAAAGGATACCTTGGATAAGGTAAAGCTGATTCAAGAGTGACTTCGCATAGCACAGTCCAGACAGAAGAGTTATGCAGATCAGAAAGCACGTGATTTATCATTTATGGTGGGCGAGAAAGTTCTCTTGAATGTCTCGCCGATGAAAGGTATCATGAGGTTTGGAAAGAAGAGCAAGTTGAGTCCGAGGTTTATTGGCCCGTTTGAGGTGTTGAGGCGAGTTGGAGAGGTTGCTTATGAGCTTGCTTTGCCTCCCAGTCTATCAGGAGTTCATACGATTTTTCATGTGTCTATTCTTCGAAAGTACCATGCCGATAGGTCGCATGTGTTAGATTACAACATAGTTCATTTATATGAGAGCTTGGGTTATGAGGAGGTTCCAGTTGCCACTGTTGACAGGCAGGTTCATCAGTTGAGGTCTAAGAACATTTCTGCGGTAAAGGTCTAGTGGAGGGGTCAACTAGTCGAGGAGGCGACTTGGGAGACCGACAAGCACATGCAGAGCAGATATCCACACTTATTCAGCACTCCAGGTATGATTCTAGAGCCTTTCGAGGACGAACGTTTGTTTAAGAGGTGAAGAATCTTACGACCCGACCGGTCGTTTTGCTTTCTAGATCCCCGTTCCCCTTTTTGAGACTTCCTGTATGTGCTTTTACTGTTTTATGACTTGCAGGGATGGTTGGTTTTGTTTTTGGAAGTATTTAATGTCATATTCATAGAAATCTAGAAGTCAAAGAAGACATGAAACAAGAGTGTCACATAATTCTACAAAGCACAATAAATCGTATAATTTACCCCCGAGCATGATTAACCCTGGCACATGCATATATGCTCGTCACCTCATATATGCATCACCCCCGCATGTAACAAATAATGGAAATTAGTAGGAAAAATTCCCTCAACAAAGTTAGGCAAAACACTTACCTCAAACAAGCCAATTCTAATGTCGAGGAAGCTAAAAAATGCTCCAGAAATTCCATTCTGCGCGTATCAATTTCTGAACGGCTCGATTCTAGTCACAATTAATTTGATTCAGTCAACACAAATTATAGGAATTAATTCCATATTAAAATATTAATTTTCTCACAAAATCCAAAATTACACTCAAAAATCGCCAGTGGGGCCCACATCTCGGAACCCGACAAAAGTTACAAAATATGAACGCCCATTCAACCATGAGTCCAACCATACCAAATTTACCAAATTCCGACAACAACTCGACCTTCAAATCTCCAAATCTCATTTTCAAATCCCTAGGCCCAAATCCTCTAATTACACCTCAAAAACACGTAATCTAGTCATAATACTCAATGATAATTCAATATTATCGACTAACAATGATCACAAGTGACTTACCTCAAGTTTTCTCATGAATTCTCTCTGAGAATCGCCCCAAAACCGTGGTTGGAATGTCAAAAATGACAAAAATGTTAGACTCTTATGTTTTTGTAGCCTGCCCAACGTTTCCGCTTCTGCAGAGTACTTAACCGCATCTGCGGTCTCGCATATGCGAGGTCCACCCTGCATCTGTAGCTTGTTTTGCTTCTGGGGACAAGAGGTCCGCTTCTGCGGCCACGCATTTACGGAACCCAAGTCGCTTCTGCGATGAGGCCCCTCCCCTCTCACATCCGTTTCTGCGATCAACTCGTCGCAGGTGAGAGTCTGCTTATGCAATCCTGCGTGTGCACCCGTGACACCGGCCCTTCACAGGATAATTCCGCTTCTGTGCAGCCAAGCTCGCTTCTGCGAGCTCGCACCTGCGAGTTCATTTTCGCATGTGCGATTGCATCAGTAGGCAACAAAAAGTTTCAATTGTTCTAAGTCCAAATTTGATCTGTTAACCATCCGAAACTCACCCGAGGCCCCCGGGACCTTAACCAAATACACCAACAAGTCCTAAAACGTCATACAAACTTAGTCAAACCTCTAAATCACATCAAACAACGCTAAAATCACGAATCATACCCCAATTCAAGCTTAATGAAACAAAAAGAATTTTAACTTCTACATTCAATTCCTGACTATCAAATCAAGTCCGATTGACCTCAAATTTTGCACACAAGTCATAAATGACATAACCGACGTGTTCCAATTTCCAGAATCAGATTCCGACTCTGATATGAAAAAGTCAACTCCCCGTTCAAACTTCCAAACTTAAATTTCCATTTTAGCCAATTCAAGCCTAATTTAACTACGGACTTCCAAATAATTTTCCGGACATGCCCCTAAGTCCAAAATAACCATACATAGCTATTGGAATCATCAAAACTCTATTCCGGGGCTCGTTTACACATAAGTCAACATCCAATCAACTATTTCAACTTAAGCTTCAAATCTTGGAACTAAGTTCCAATTCATTCTGAAACCTCTCTGACGAGTCACATAATTTTAATAGAATACAGGATAAGCAGTAAATGGGGAAACGAGGCTGTAATACTCAAAACGACCGGTCGGGTCGTTATATTTAATATGCTCAAGAGTACTCAAAGAAATCCGTTATAGGTGCATACAAGTAATGATAAAATCAACAGGCTAATACAGGAACTCAAAACAAGCAAGTCATATAGTTTGAGGGGTAGAGAAGATACATGTATATTAACCTTACTAGCCTCATTGGCAGATTCACACTTATGGGAATTTTTAACTATAGTCATATACTTTATCCATATCCACACTTAGTAAAAGTCTACACATAGATTAGCACTTCATTTCTTCATTGAGTATAGGGATTAGTCCACTTTAGAATCCTTAAAGATAGGGATACTTAAGCAATCAAATTGGTCCTTAGTTAAACAAATGATATGATCTCTAAAAAAATCTCTCATTCATTCTAAGCTCAATAGAAGTTAATACACAATCTTACACTCAAACAAGGCAGATAAGCATCAGAGGATCTCTCCTAAGTTTGTAAGGGAATTACGATTGACTTATAAGAACTTAACAAGGTTATGTGATAACAGGGGCACAAACATGAGCATGTAAGACAAGTAGTGTTTGTTTAAGAACAAGATAAATGCAGGAAATCCTAAAGATAGCAATCAGACACATACATAGGACATTCTTAAAGGATTACAACATTACCAACATGGTTGAGTATCAAATATCATGGAATTAGACTAGCAGTATCATTTATAGAAGTTCAGGACAATGAACGCTTTTATTAAGAAGGCATGGATCTGTTATACAGGTTATGTGTATTAGCCTAGACTTAATAAAGATTAGCTTAATATAATGAATTCAAATACTACAACTCTTAACCTAGCTGTATCCTTTAATCAGGTTCTTGAAGACAATCTCAACATAATTTTATCTAAGTTAACAATAGCTGACATGATACTTACAAGATTAACTGCAGAGATTTAGTATAACCTAGCCTAATTACCTTAGGGCCTTACTTATGATTCATATGTGGAATCAAGCAGTTATGAAAGTGAAGAGAAAATCATTTACACTGATAATTCAAGTATTACAGAGTCACAGAAATACTTCAGAAGAAATGAAATTGATTCAATTGACATAAGCTGATGTACCCAAACTAAGATGACAGTCTTGTCTTCATTATTAAAGATCCATATCCATTTATGTAATGACCCGACCGGTCATTTTGAATAATTTACACTTCGCTCGGTAGTTTAAGGGCATGAGTAGCTTTGTATGATGTATTATGACTTGTGTGAATCATCAGTTTTGGGTTTCAGGTTATTCGGAATCGATTTGGAAGAATGAATATCATGATTGAAGCTTTAAGTTAGAATAGCTGACCAAGTTTGACTTTTTGGTATTTGACCTTGGATTTGAGTTTTGATGGTTCCATTAGGTCCGGATGGTGATTTTGGACTCCGTCGTATGCCCAGATTTGCATTCAGTTGTTTATAGAAGGTTTCGACGCTAATTGGCGAAAGTTGAAAACTTGAAGGTTTGGAAAGTTTATAAGTTTGATCGAGAATTGACTTTGAGGATATCGGATTCGGATTGTGGCTCCGGAAATTGGAATAGCTTTGTTATGTCATTTCGGACTTGTGTGCAAAATTTGAGTTCATTCCGGGTTGATTTGTTATGTTTCAACGCGAGTTTTGGATGTTGAAAGTTCAAAGTTCATTTGTGTTCGAATTGTGGTGCGATTCTTTGTTTCGATATTGTTATGTGTGATTTGAGGCCTCAAGTAGGTCCGTATTATGTTATGGGACTTATTAGTATATTCGGACGAGGTCCCGAGGGTCCCGGGTGAGTTACGGACGTGTTTCAAATCATCTTTCATTCATGTGTGATGGTTGGCCTTTGCTGGACCTAGTGTGACCGCACCTGCAGAATATTGGGCACAGGTGCGAAGCTACAAAAGCGGTCATGTGAACGCAGATGCGAACTAAAGCTGGGAGCAGGATTTCCACCGAAGCGGGTAAGTGGACCGCATCTGCGGTAGCGTAGAAGCGAGTATGTGCGCAGAAGCGTGTTTTGTGTCGCACCTGCATTTTCCGCAGAAGCGGGAATTTTGTCGCAAAAGTGATGCTGCAGAAGCGGCCCTTTGTTCGCAAATGCAAAAATTGCTGGGCAGAAGTTATAAATCGAGGGCTTGGTCTTTTTATTCATATTTGGAGCTATGGAGCTCGGACGGAAGCGATTTTTGAGGCGATTTTCACCATATGGATTGGGGTAAGTGTTTTCTACTCGGTTTTGATTTTATTTCATAAATCTATCTTTATTTTTGGTAATTGGATTATGAATTTAAAGAGAAAATTGGGGGGTTTTGTCTAAATTTCATAGAGTGAATTTTTGAGTTTTGAAAATTGATTCGGAGTCGGATTTGATTGAAACTAGTATAGTTGGACTCGTAATTGAATGGGTTATCTTATTTTGTGAGTTTCGTTGGGTTCCGAGGTGCAGGCCCAGGGTTTGACTTTTGGTTGACTTTGGGATTTTGATTAAAGATTCGACCTTTATCATTTGGAATTGTTTCCTTAGGTGTTATTTGATGTTCTTGAGTTGCTTTTGGCTAGTTTCGAGCCGTTCGGAAGTCGGTATGTGCGGGATGACATTTTTAGATATCGTTTGGTTTGCTCAGTATTTGATTCGGCTTGTTCGAGGTAAGTAACACTTCTAAATGACGAGCGCAAAACACACTTAAATTCTGCTCGCTAATCAAATATAGTATAATATAATATCGTATCCATAAAGATTGGATTTAAACAATATTCTTGTAAGTTCTAGCTTGGTTGCTATCCAAGATAATCAACAGTTGATATTTATAAGATGTCTAACAAAAATTAACTAAGAATCTAAAGCTATTGACTAATGACAATCGAAACAAAGAATAAGCAAAAAAGGTTATCAATAGGAGAAGATGGGGTTTTGATAGGATAGGTTCAAGATAATTGTTCGAGATCTAACTCTAGATAATTCACTTCTAATGTTCAAGTGAGTCTCTTGAATTCACTCAATTATTAGTTCAACATTCAGCAAAAACTTCTCTCTCGATTAAGTCTTAACCTCACAAGATGAACCAATTTAAGCACGTGAAGATATGCAAGAATGCGTAATGGATTGGTCTTTAGGAAAATCTCTTTCGGTTATTCTTCTAACTAGGTTTAATCAATGATTCAACTAGCCACTTTTGATTACTTAGAAGAATCTATGAACTCAACCAACAATATAATGCAAAGATATCACAAGTTATGCCTCTCTCGATTATATGAACAAATGACTATAGATGCAACAATTAATTCATCCAAAAATGATTCAATACATAAAACTAGAGTTATAATCCACAAATAATCATCAATACACCAAATCCATCAAACCCTAAATGGAACTACTCCATAGATATGGAGAAATTCATCACAAATTAAATTAAAGTATAGGAAAACATAAATTCAATCCAAACTCGGGTCTTGAGTGAGGAAGGAATGATGAAATTCTTGTGCTTGTGTTCTTCCAACTCCTCCTTAGCCTCCTCAGGTCCAAAGTATGTCAAAAGTCCAGAAAATAATATTTTTCCATGTATTTATACCAAGTAGGGTCGGGCCCAGATGAAATCACCCTTTCCTAGCCGAAATAGAATTTTCACTCTGTAAAAATTACACAGACATGCCGCATGGGGCGACGCGCCATGTGGGACATTTATGGGGAAATACAAAGAGCTCAACATCTGTCAGGATGCAGGTTTTGCACTGCCACGGCGCCCCACGCGGTGCAGTAGTGCAAATTCTCAGAGTACGACTCCAAACTTGATTTTTGATGTTCAAACGTGGTCCTTGACCCCCGAACACGATCCCGGCTTAATCCCTTGGGCTTTTACTCAGACTTCAAAGCTCCAAATAGCTCAAATTAGCTCCACAACATCTACATAACTCGGAATCACTCCTACAAGGCATAAAACATACAATAAGTGCAAAACACTACCAATTAAAGCTCAAACACAAATAAAGTGTAGTGAATTAGAGTGCAATAAGCGACTAAAACACGAGATTATAGCCTACCATCACTAAACTTGGTGCTGAGGGTATGAACCCCTAAATATACATGATATGTATTTGGTATTGAGGTGACGCACATGCTAGGTGCAATCAAACTTGATTTGATAGGTTTCGGCGTCGAATGTAGAAGTTGGAAGTTCATAAGTTCATTAGACTTGAATCAATGTGCGATCCATAGTTTTAGCATTGTTTGATGTAATTTGAAGGCTCGACTAAGTTTGTATCATGTTTTAGGACTTGTTGGTATATTTGGTTGAGGTCTTGGGGGCCTCAGGTGAAGTTCGGATGATTATCGGATAAAGTTTGCAGTTAAAAGGTGTGCTGTAGCTGGAGTCTTCTGGTGCAATCGCACCTATGGAACTTTGGTCGCAGGTGTGAGCTGGAAAGCGCAGATGCAGCCAGGAGTGAGGGAGGCTGTGGTCGCAGGTGCGAAGGATTGTCCGCACCTATATGGTCGCAGATACGGAGAGGTTGAGCGCATAAGCGAGGGGTCAACGCAGGAGCGGGAAGATGGTCACACATGCGTTTGCGCAGAAGGAGAGTATTTTTCGCAGGTACGAAGGCTTGGTTCTAGTGGTTCACCACAGAAGCGGAAGGATTGTCACTTCTGCGACACCGCAGATGTGGTGTTAAGTTGCCGCAGGTGCGGAAAGCCTGGGCAGAGTATTAAAATCGAGGGTTCTATGATTTTCTTCATTTTGAACATTCCAAGCTCGGGATAGGGCAATTATTTGAGAGGGATTTCGAAGGGATTCTTGAGGTAATCCACTTGTGGTTAAATTTATTCAATAATTATGTTTCCCCATTGAATTTCCCACCTAGATTGTGTGGTTTTGAGGTGTAATTTTTGGAGTTGAGGCTAGGGATTTGGAGGGTTTAAATTGGGGATTATGGTAGCGAATTGGTGTCGGATTTTGATAAATTTGGTATGGTTAAACCCGTGGTTGGATGGGCTTTCGAATTTGGTGACTTTTATCAGATTTCTAGACGTGGGCCTGGGGGCTGACTTTTGAGTAGACTTTTTGATTTTTAAATAAGAACTTAGTATTTCCTTATGGAATTGATTCCTTTAGCTCGTGTTGATTGTATCGAATTGTTTGTGACTAGATTCGAGGCATTCAGAGGCCGTTTCGTGAGGAAAGAGAGTGTTTGAGTAGGGATTTGCACGGTTTGAGGTAAATAACACTTCTAAACTTGGTTCTGAGGGTACGAAACCCCGAATTATGTGTTATGTGATTGGTTTTGAGGTGATGCACATGCTAGGTGACGGGCGTGTGGGCGTGCACCGTAAGAATTGTGACTTGGGCGATTCCATGGAACTACATAGCTGACTTATCTTGTCGTTATTCGTATTTTCATCATGTGTTAAAGAACTTGAGTTGCCAGTCATGTTAGAAATCATGCTTAGGCTATGTGTTGGTACTGTAGGGACCCGCAGAGGTCATGTTATATGTTTAGTTATTTGCTAAACTGTCATTTTGTACTCATTCATAGATTTTAGTATATATTCTATCTCAGTCCCTGTTATCCTTTATTGATACATTACATCTTCATTGTTTGGTCTGATTATCATGATTCTTGAGAGCCCGAGAGACTGGAGAGATTGATGACTGAGTAAGGCCGAGGGCCTGATTGTGAGGATATTTATGGGAGCAGGCTACATGCCGCAGCATGTTATTTTGATTCATGCCATGATTGGCTTATTTTAGCGCTTGGGCTAGAAATACTGCTACGGAGTATGTACATCCACAATGAGCGCAGGTACCCACTGAGTGCGAGTGCGAGTGCCGAGTGACTGGGAGGATTGAGTGATTGTGAGGAATGAGTGACTGTGAGGTTGGAGTGAATATGAGGACTGAGTGACTGTTACTCTGAGAGTTTGCACCTGATTTCATTATTGTTGTACTTTTGCTGGCATATATAACTATCATGTAGTTACTGAGATGTGCAATATCCTGTTTCAATTGAACTTGACATGATTTAACTATTTTGGCTTTAACTGTCGAACTTGGAAGTATGCCTACTTTCCTGTATTGTAATTATGTAATTGAACTGTATCGTGAAGCTCGTCATTACTTTCAGTCCAATAGTTAGTCTTGTTACTTACTGAGTTGGTTATACTCACGCTACACCCTGCACTTCGTGTGCAGATCCAGGTGTTTTCGGACATGGTGGGTGCTAATTATCTGAGTAGCTTAGTCATTCAGAGATTTTGAGGTAGCTGCCCGGCGTCCGCAAAACTTGACCCTCCTTCCCTATCTTTCAGCTTTATGCATTTAATTTTAGTTTTTCATAGACAGTATTTCAGACTTGTGATGTATAGACGCTCATGTGTACTCAATGACACCCTAGTTTTGGGAACTTCCGTATTGAGTTTTGATCTTCTATCCAGTTTATGAGAGTTTTATTTATTTAAACCTATTTTAGTTCATTATTTTTAAAAGTGTTGTAAATGTTTTGAGGTGTCGGCTTGCCAAGTACCATGTTAGGCGCCATCACAACATGTTAAGTTTTGGGTCGTGACAAGTTGGTATCATAGCCTAGGTTACATAGGTCTCACGAGTCATGAGCAAGTTTAGTAGAGTCTTGAGGATCGGTACAGAGACGTCTGTACTTATCTTCGAGAGGTTGCCGAACCCTTAGAAAAACTTCACATTCTTGTATTCTTGTCGTGCGGATTTGTTGATTCCGAGAACTGAACTTATATTATTCTATTCTCTCACAGATGGTGAGGAGATGTGCTACCGAACATGACAGACAACCACCAGTACCACCAGCTAGGGCCACAAGAGGCCGAGGTCATGGTGGGTGCCGTGGTAGGTGCAGGGGTGCAGCTCGTACAACAGCTAGAGCAGCACTTGCATATCCACCAGTTGCTCCAGCTCAGGAGCAGGTACCAGATATGGTTGAGCCAGTGGGGCCAGCTCAGGCACCAGCTGTGCCCATTGTGATTCCAGGCCTTCAAGAGGCTTTGGCTCAGATTTTGACTATGTACACCAACCTTGATCAGGCGGTTTCTGTTCAAACCGCGCCAGCCATTTCTTAGGCTGGGGGAGGTAACCAGACTCCTGCCGCCCATACTCTAGAGTAGGTGATGCAGGGACTTCAGACACCAGGGGTACTATCAGCCCAGCCGGTTATAGGTGCTTAGGACCAGGTGGGTCCCACGATGGCTGATGATGAGCAGAGGAGACTGGAGAGCTTCAGGAGACTCGAACCTCCATCTTTCAGTGGGGCATAGTTAGAGGATGCCCAGGATTTCTTGGATAGGTGCCTGTGGGTTCTTCGCACGACGGGTATTCTGGAGACCAATGGGGTCTCATTCACTACTTTTTAGTTTTCTGGGGCTGCCTTTAGATTGGGGGGGGGGGGGGCTATGAGAGGCGCAGGCCAATCGGTGCAGCACCACTTACATGGCATGAGTACTTCGTTCTCTTCTTGGAGAATTTCGTACCATAGACTCGCATGGAGGAGTTGCGCAGATAGTTTGAGCAGCTACAACAGGATGACATGTTTGTGACCTAGTATGATATGAGGTTCTCAGAGTTGGCTCGTCACACAGTTTGTTTTGTTCCCACTGAGAGGTAAAGGATTAGGAGGTTCATTGATGGCCTCTACTACCAGTACCGTTTTGTTATGACTCGGGAGAGTGTATCAGGTGCTACCTTTGAAGAGTTGGTTGATATTGCTCGGCGGCTAGAGATGGTTCGCAGTTAGAAGCATGAGGAGAAGGAGGCTAAGAGGCCTCGTGGTTTGGGCGGTTTTAATGGTGCACCTTCTGGGGGGCAGTCTTACCACAATAGGGGTCGTCCTTATAGGCCTGCTCAGATGGATCGTCCAGTTCATCGTGGCACATTATCTATCCATGGTTCATACAGTGCCCGTCCGGGCCAGTCATCTCTCAGTGCCCTTCCAGCTCAGAGTTTGTCCCGTGCTCCATCAGTTCATGGTTCATCTATGCCAGGTCCTTATAGTAGTTACTCTGGTACTTGGGGCACGATTCAGTCCCCACCACCACCATTATCGGGGAGTTGCTTGGAGACAATGTCCTCATCGCTCGGGAGGTCTAGTTTAGCAGAGGAGTCAGGCTGCGACTTTCGCACCAGTTACTTCACCACCCGCCCAGCCAACTCAAGGTGGGGCCCAGGAAGCTAGAGGTCGCCCTAGAGGGGGAGGCCGATCAGGTGGCAGTCAGGCCCAATTTTATGCTATTCCTACCAGGCCAGATGCCGTTGCTTCAGATGCAGTGATCACAGGTATTGTCTCAGTATGCCACATGGATGCTTTTGTATTATTTGACCTTGGATCCACTATTCGTATGTATCATTGTATTTTGCTCGTTATTTGGATATACCCCGTGAGTCCTTAGTTTCATCTGTTTATGTATCTATACTAGTGGGCGATACTATTATTGTGGAGCATGTATATCGGTCATGTCTAGTGACTATTGGGAGATTTGAGACTAGAGTTGATCTCTTATTGCTTAGTATGGTTGATTTCGACGTGATCTTGGGTATGGATTAGTTGTCTCCATGTCATGCTATGCTGGATTGTTACGCTAAGACCATGACGTTGGCGATGCCGGGGTTGCCAAGGATCGAGTGGAGAGGTTCTCTAGATTATGTTCCCAACAAAGTAATTTCATATTTGAAGGCCCATCTGATGTTTGGGAAGGGGTGTCTGTCTTATTTAGCCTTTGTGAGGGATGTTGGTGCTAATACTCCTACTATTGATTCTGTTCTGGTGGTGCGATATTTTCCGGATGTGTTTCCTACAGACTTGCCGGGCATGCTGCCCGACAGGGATATTGACTTTGGTATTGACTTTGTGCCAGACACTCAGCCCATTTCTATTCTTCCGAATCATATGGCACCAGCTGAGTTGAAGGAATTGAAAGAGAAGCTTCATGAACTTCTTGATAAGGGCTTTATTAGGTCTAATGTGTCGCCTTGGAGTGCACTGGTTCTATTTGTGAAGAAGAAGGATGGTACTATACGCATGTGCTTCGACTATAGGCAGTTGAACAAAGTTACAATCAAGAACAAGTATCCTTTACCGCGTATTGATGATTTATTTAACCAGTTTCAGGGAGCGAGGGTGTTCTCTAAGATTGATTTTAGGTCTGGGTATCACCAGTTGAAGATTCGAGACTCGAATATTCTAAAGACAGCATTCGAGACCCGTTATGGTCATTATGAGTTCCTTGTGATGTCTTTTGGGCTGACCAACGCCCCAACAACATTCATGCATTTGATGAACATAGTATTTCAGTCTTTATCTCGACTCGTTTGTCATAGTATTCATTGATGATATCCTGGTGTACTCTCGTAGCCAGGAGGACAATGCCCAGCATCTAAGGATTGTGTTGCAGCGGCTGAGGGAGGAGAAACTCTATGCCAAGTTCTCTAAGTATGAGTTTTGGCTTAGTTCGGTGGCGTTCTTGGGGAACGTGGTGTCCGGTGAGGGGATTAAGGTGGATCCAAAGAAGATAGAGGTGGTTCAGAGTTGGCCCAGAACGTCCTTAGCTACAGAGATTCAAAACATTTTAGGCTTGGCGGTTATTATCGTTGCTTCGTGGAGGGTTTCTCGTCTATTGCATCGCCTTTGACCAAATTGACCCAAAGGGTGTTCTTTTCAGGTGGTCGGATGAGTGTGAGGAGAGCTTTCAGAAGCTCAAGACTACCTTGGCAACAACTCAAGTTCTAGTTCTACCTTCAGCTTCTGGCTCTTATACATTGTATTGTGATGCTTCCCGGATTGGTATTGGGTGTGTATTGATGCAGGGGGGTAGAGTAATTGCTTATGCTTCACATCTATTGAAGCCCTACGAGAAGAACTACCCTGTCCATGTTTTGGAGTTGGCTGCCATCGTTCATGCATTGAAGATTTGGAGGCACTATCTCTATGGTGTGTCTTGTGAGGTATTTACAAATCATCAGAGTCTCCAGCACTTGTTCAAACAAAAGGATCTAAATTTGAAACAACGAAGATGGTTGGATATGCTAAAGGACTATGCTATTACTATTCTGTATCATCCCGGGAAGGCCAATGTGGTGGCCGATGCCTTGAGTAGAAAGGTTGTGAGTACGGGTAGCCTTGCATTCATTCCTGTTGGTGAGAGATCGCTTGCAGTTGATGTTCAGACCTTGGCTAACTAGTTCATGAGATTAGATATTTCGGAGCCCATTCGAGTTCTAGCTTGTGTGGTTTCTTGATCTTCCTTATTTGATCGCATCAGAGAGCACCAATATGATGATCCCCATTTGCTTGTCCTTAAGGGCATAGTTCAACACGGTGATGCCAGGGATGTTACTAATGGGGATGATGAGGTGTTGATGATGCAGGGTCGAATTTGTGTGCCTAATGTTGATGGGCTACATGAGTTGATTCTTAAGGAGGCCCACAGTTTGTGGTATTCCATTCATTCGGGTGCCGCGAAGATGTACCAGGACTTGAGGCATCATTATTGGTGGAGGAGAATGAAGAAGGATATAGTGGAGTTTGTAGCTTGGTGCCTAAACTGTCAGCAGGCGAAGTATGAGCATCAGAGAATGGGCGGATTGCTTTAGAGGCTTGAGATTTTAGAGTGGAAATTGGAGCATATCACCATGTATTTTGTAGTTAGGCTCCCACGGACTTCGAGGAAGTTTGATGCTATTTGGGTGATTGTGGATCGGCTAATCAAGTCCGCGCACTTCATTCCAGTTGGGACTACTTATTCTTCAGAGTGGTTGGCTGAGATTTACATCCGCGAGATTGTTCGCCTTCACGGTATGCCGGTGTCCATCATTTCAGATCGGGGCACGCAGTTTACATTGTAGGTTCGGAGAGCCGTGCCATGAGAGTTGGGCACCTAGGTTGCGTTGAGCATAGAATTTCACCCTCAGACGTACATACAGTCTGAGCGCACTATTCAGATATTGGAGGATATGTTACGCGCTTGTGTCATAGATTTCAGGGGTTCTTGGGATCGATTTCTGCCGCTCGCGGAGTTTGCCCACAACAACAACTACCAGTCAAACATTTAGATGGCTCCGTATGAGTCTTTGTATGGGAAACGGTGTTGGTGTCCGGTGGGTTGGTTTGAGCAGGTGAGGCTAGGCTATTGGGTATTGACTTGGTTCAGGATGCTTTGGATAAGGTTAAGTTGATTCAGGATCGGCTTTGCACGACGCATTCTAGACAGAAGAGTTACGCCGATCGGAAGGTTCGCGATGTTGCTACATGGTTGGGAAGAAGGTACTGCTCAAGGTTTCACCTATGAATGGTTTTATGAGGTTCGGGAAGAAGGGCAAGTTGAGCCCTCTATATATTGGGCCGTTTGAGGTGCTTCAGAGGATTGGAGAGGTGGCTTACAAGCTTGCCTTGCCACCTAGTCTGTCGAGTGTTCATCCAGTGTTCCACATATCTATGCTCTGGAAGTATGTTGGCGATTTGTCTCACATTTTGGATTTTAGCACGGTTCAGTTGGATGATGATTTGACTTATGATGTGGAGCCAGTGGCCATTTTGGGTCGGCAGGTTTGAAAGTTGAGGTCAAAGGATATAGCTTTAGTGAAGGTGTAGTGGAGAGGTCAGCTAGTTGAGGAGGCTACTTGGGAGACCGAGTGGGAGATGCAGAGCAGATATCCATGCCTATTTGAGACTTTAGGTACGTTTCTAGATGGAGTCTTCTGGTGCAATCCCACCTGTGGAGATTTGGTCGCAAGTGCGAGCTCGTATGTGCGAGCTAGGAAGTGCAGATGGTCCAGGAGTGAGGGAGGCTGTAGTCACAGGTGCGAAGGATTGTCCGCACCTGCGTTGTCACAGATGCAGAGAGGTAGAGCGCAGAAGCGAGGGGTCAGCGAAGGAGCGGGAAGATGGTCGCACCTGTGTTTGCGCAGAAATAGAGTATTTTCCGCAGGTGCGAAGGCTTGGTTCCAGTGGTTCACCGCAGAAGCGGAAGGATTGTCGCTTCTGCGACACCGCATATGCGGTTAAGTTGTCGCAGGTGCCGAAAGCCTGGGCAGAGTATTAAAATCGAGGGTTTCGTGATTTTCTTCATTTTGAACATTCCATGCTCGGGATAGGGCAATTTTGTGAGAGGGCTTTCGAAGGGATTCTTGAGGTAAGTCACTTGTGGTTAAATTTATTCAATAATTATGTTTTCCCATTGAATTTCCCACCTAGATTGTGTGGTATTGAGGTTTAATTTTGGGAGTTAAGGCTAGGGATTTGGAGGGTTTAAATTGGGGATTTGGGTATCGAATTTTGACAAATTTGGTATGGTTAGACTCGTGGTTGGATGGGCTTTCGAATTTTGTGACTTTTATCGGATTTTGAGACGTGGGTCCGTGGGCCGACTTTTGAGTTGACTTTTTAACTTTTGATTAAGAACTTAGTATTTTCTTATGGAATTGATTCCTTTAGCTCGTGTTGATTGTATCGAACTGTTTGCGGCTAGATTCGAGGCATTCGTAAGCCGTTTCTCTAGGAAAGGGCGTGTTGGAGTAGGGATTTACACGGTTTGAGGTAAGTAATACTTCTAAACTTGGTTCTAAGGGTACAAAACCCCAAATTATGTGTTATGTGATTGGTGTTGAGGTGACGCACATGCTAGGTGACGGGCGTGTGGGCGTGCACCGTAAGAATTGTGACTTGGGCAATTCCATGGAACTACATAGCTGATTTATTTTGTCGTTATTCGTATTTTCATCACGTGTTAAAGAAATTGAGCTGCCAGTCATGTTAGAAGTCATGCTTAGGCTATGTGTTGGTACTGTAAGGACCCACATAGGTCGTATTATATGTTGAGTTATTTGCTAAACTGTCATTTTATACTCAGTCATAGCTTTTACTGCATATTCTATCTCAGTCTCATTTGTCCTTTATTGATACATTATATCTTCATTGTTTGGGCCGAATACCCTATTTTACTGAAATGCCCGAGTGGCTTGAGAGGTTTATAACTGAGTGAGGCCGAGGGCCTAATTTATGTTACATATTTATGGGATCGGGATGCACGCCGCAACATGTTACATATTTATGGGATCAGGCCGCACGCCGCATCATATTTGATATCGGCCGAGGGCCTGATTGTGAGGATGAGTGTGGATTGGGGTTGCCCGCCTGCATCATACTTTATTATTATAGCACGTGAGTTACTGTGAGGTTGGAGTGAATGGGAGGACTGAGTGACTATTATTCTGAGAGTTTGCTCTTGATTTCATTATTGTTGTACTTCAGCTGGCATATATAACTGTCATGTAGTTACTGAGATGTGCAATATCCTGTTTCAATTGAACTTGACATGATTTGACTATTTTGGCTTTATCTGTCGAACTTGGAAGCATGCACTTTCCTGTACTGTAATTATGTAATTGAACTGTACCGTGAAGCTCGTCACTACTTTTAGTCCAATAGTTAGTCTTGTTACTTACTGAGTTGGTTGTACTCATGCTACACCCAGCACTTCGTGTGCAGATCCAGATATTTTCGGACACGGTGTGTGCTGATTATCTGAGCAGCTTAGTCATTTGGAGATTTCGAGGTAGCTGCCCGGCGTCCACAGACCTTGACCCTCCTTCCCTATCTTTCATCTTTATGCATTTAATTTCAGTTTTTCATAGACAGTATTTTAGACTTGTGATATATAGACGCTCATGTACTCAGTGATACCCTGAATTTTTCCAGAACTATACTGACCTGATTCCTTTATAGCCAAGGATATGTAGGCAACCTCGGAAGCAAGGTTCGGTCACCTTTTTTCAAAAATTGCTTCCATTGGAGTGATATGTGAGCAAAAATTAGCTAAGACATTCACTTTTCTTTGCATGAAAACTCTTCACGTTCTCGAGCAAAGAGGGCCAGCTGTAAATGCCTAATTTTTGCCTTGTATATATATATATATATATATATATATATATATATATATATATATAGTAATATCCTTCATATCATTAACCCTTAATTATATGCGAATTTATGTAATTACCACACATACATCTTCAAAATGGCCTTTAAACACTTTGAAATTTTTCGGGGTGTTACATTCTCCCCCACTTAAGAACATTCGTCCTTGAATGTCTTATAAATCATTCTTAGGCATAGGGTATCCTCCATTCACCTTAACCGTCATCCTTAATCATCCTTGACTTCATCTGGAACTTAGACATTTTTCCAAAATTTCAACTTACTTAAGGCCCCAAAATTTGGCTAACTCTCCAAATTCTTAAAATATTTGGTAGAGTATCCCCTGTAACTAGACTATCCAAAAATTTCAACATATTCGTAACAAGCCCCCACACGGGTACCAACATCAATATAGTTCAACAACTAAAGATTTATAACGCAATATAAAGTCCTCACATGGCCACACATACATCCTCAATGCATAACAACAAACTATCTAGGCCCCACACGGCGTCACATATACTGGAAGTGTATCAATATAAATTTTATAACTTTAAATAATTACATACCTGCACCTCGCTCGTTTTCAACACCAGTTACTCTATATAGCAACACATATCACTAACATGCGTATATGTCTTCTCTTTTCATCATGTATACACCAAGTCATAGATGAAAGAGCATTCCTTGCATACATTGAAATATTCCTTCATTCAAAGACTTTCACACTTACATAGAATTTACTTCTAAGCATTGTCATCCTCATAGGTCTTTTGATATTCCCTAATTGTCAAATTTATTCTTGAATGCTCTTTTATTACTTCCGAGACTAACAAGATATTTTCTTAGTTAGATACATCCATCACATGGTACTTCCCACTTACCCTTGCAACTTTAGATCCCAACTTGATAGTCACCGTTTCTAACAGGTTTTCCTAGGAAAAATATTCACCCCACTTCTTTTCATATTATGGCACTAATTTTTCACCCATTCTCGAAACCAACTCATTGATACCATCCAGTTCTTTGTAATATTTCTCTTATCAAAATTCGAGTTGCATTTACTTTCGTGCCTACCATGGAAATGTTACCATAGTCTGCAGGTTTTTCCACGCTCCAGCTCTAAGCTATCATGACGGTAATTTCCCTACCCTTTTTTGTACTCTTCTTTGACCCCATGCCTCTTATTGGAGAACTTTGTATTTGTTTGCAAAAATACTTCTCATTTGGGAATATGCATAGCATAATCCTTTCCTACCTCATTTCGAGCCAAATGTGTACTTATTTCATCCTCATTTGTTTTGGCCAATGTATTAGGAAAGCTACTAGAGAGGTATTAGGGGTCTCGTAGGGTTACTGTGGTAGTCACAAAGGGGAGTGGTGGTGGAATGGAGATATTCAAGAAAAAGTGAAAGCCAAGAAAGCGGTATAATTGAAACTTGTGGAGAGCTTTGATAAGGTGGACAAGATGACGAATAGGGAGTGGTATAAGAAGGCTATAAAATAGGCGAAGTTAGCAGTTACGGCGGCTAAGACTGTGGTGTTTGGACATTTGTATGAAGAACTTGGGGTCGAAGGCGGGGACAAGATGGTGAGAGAACGGAAGGTCCATGACCTGGACCAAGTGAAGTGCATCAAGGATGAGGAAGGTAGAGTTTTGATGGAAGAGGCACTTATTAGACGAAGATAACAGGCATACTTCCATAAACTTTTGAACAAGGATGGGGAAATGAGTGATTTGGAGCGCTCCGAGAGTCATCGAGATTTTGGATATTGCAAGCATATAAAAGTTGTAGAGGTCGAGGGGGCTATGCATAAGATGACCAGGAGAAGAGAAACTGGACCAGACAAAATTTTGGTGGAATTCTGGAAGAGCGCGGGGCGGGCAGGTTTGGAGTGGCTCACTAGGTTGTTTAATGTTATTTTTAAGACAAAGAAGATGCCCGAGGAATGGAGGTGGAGTACGATGATTCCGGTGTACAAGAATAAGGTGATATCCAAAATTGCAACAATTATAAGGGTATCAAGCTGTTGAGTCATACTATAAAAATTTGGGAGAGGGTAGTGGAAGTTAGGGTGAGAAAGAGTGTGTCTATTTTCGAGAATTAGTTTGGATTCATGTTGGAACGATCGACTACGAAAGCCATTCACCTTGTGAGGAGTAGAGCAATATAGGGAGATAAAGAGGGACTTGCATATGGTGTTCATTGTCCTAGAAAAAGCATACAACAAATTCCCAAGATAAGTTCTATGGAGATTCTTGGAAGCTAGAGGCGTACTTGTAGTGAACATTATTAGGACATGTACGATGGAGATAAGAACTGGGTGAGGACAATGGAAGGTGACTTAGAACACTTTCCAATTATGATAGGGTTACATTAGGGTTCAGCTCTTAGCCCATTTTTATTTGCCTTGGCGATGGACGTACTGATGCATCACATTCAAGGGAAAATATGTATGTTATTTGCAGATGATATTATATTGATTGGTGTAACGCGAGGTTGTAGATTTCGAGACAAACCCTAGAGTCTAAAGACTTCAAGTTGAGCAGGACAAGAAATAATATTTGGAGTGCAAGTTTAGCGACATGACTCAGGAGCGGACGTGGAAGTGAGGCTTGATACAAAAGTCATCCCCAAGAGAGGAAATGTCAAGTATCTATGGTCAAACATCCAAGGGTATAGAGAGATTGATGAGGATATCACACATCATATTAGAGCGGGATGTATGAAATAGATACTCACATCCAGTGTTTTATGTGATAAGAATGTTCCACCAAAACTTAAAGGTAAGTTCTATAGAGCAATGGTAAGACCGACTATGTTATATGGGGCAAAATATTGGCCAGTCAACAACTCCCATGTCCAGATGATAAAGGTATCAAAAATGAGGATATTGAGATGGATGTGCGAGAATACCATGATAGATAAGATTAGGAATAAAGATATTAGGAAAAATATGGGTGTGGCCCCAGTGGAGGACAAGATGTAAGAAGCGAGACTTAGATGGTTTGTGCACGTAAAAAAGAGAGGCACAAATGCCTCAATAAGGAGGTGTGAGAGGTTTTCCTTGGGGGGTTTGTAGAGAGGTGGAGGTAGGCCAAAGAAGTATCGAGGAGAGGTGACTATACACAACATGGCACTTCTCCAGCTTACCGAGGGCTTGACCCTTGATAGAAAAGTGTGAAGGTCAAAAATTAGGGTAGAAGGTTAGTAGGTAGCCATACGTATCCCTTGTCCTGACCAATAATATCTGTGTTAGGTTTTTGTACTTTCTTATTTTCAGATTGCTATCACTATCTGTTGGTTCTTTCACTTTGGTTATCTTGTTATCTTGCTGGTTTTGTTGCTTGTTTCTACTACTTCTTTTCATATTCCTTGAACCAAGGGTCTACCGAAAATAGCTTCTCTACATTCTCAAGGTAGGGGTAAGGTTTGTGTACACATTACCCTCCCTAGACCCCACTTGTGCGATTACACTGGGCTTGTTGTTGTTGTTGATTTTTTTGGACAATGCATGAATTTAATCCAAGTGACACATGTTCTCAAGTTGTAGGAATTTATCGAGTAACTCATTAAATATTTAACTATAAGACAGTACCTATAATAACCTCAATGTTAAACACTATAACTATTGCTCGTGATAAGCATGTGATCCCCATACCAACACTTTATGGTAATTATACTCATTTCATCTGAATCATAATGAAGGTTTTTCCTTCGTCTTGCTTTTGTGAATAACATTTCTCTTTTTCCTAACCATCACTTTTAAGCTAACTTTTACTTGCTCTGATTCTCCCTCACTTAGGTGTAAAAATCAAATCTAAAGCTCGAACCTGACACTCAAAAACTTTATTAAATTCTTACTTTGTAGGTAAACTTCCATCTGATCATATACGTGCTCACATTCTACTACAAGTTGTTTATTCTCCAACCCAAAATGTCATTTCACCATATCAAATTTCCATTGAGCCTTGACTTCTATTTTGTCATTATACTTGTGTTTCTTATTGTTCTGAAAATAGGATAGAATGATTATGCCCATTAGAACTTTCCTTCCTCCTTATCGTACCCAAGTATCATGGTAATTCTATCCGCAACTCATGTTGTTAAGTGCCATCCGTTTCTGCCCTTACAACAACTATGTGGTTAGCACCACATCTTTCAAGTCCGTTTACCTTCAGAAATCTTTTTCTAGCATTTCACCCTTCAACCAATGCTCAATGCATTTCTAGCAAGTACAACCGCCTCGTGCCTTGTAGTCCATACTTGAATATATCGCTAGCAAGTACGACTCCTTACGCTTCTCAGTCCAAGCTTATGTATTTGAACAAGTACGACGCCCTCGGGCTAAACCCGTATAATATTCGTACAACTTTCTACAACAAACACATACAATTCTAAATGTAAGAAATGTACAATCCATCTTCATGCCACAATCATAACATAAAGTTTTTTGGCTATAGTCAATATCACATTTTCACATCATCATGCCTCGTGCAATTAATTATTGTCACGACCCAATACCTACCATAGGCCGTGATGACGCCCAACACTACTGGCGGTCAAGCCAATAATAATTCAACACTATGACAACTCATAACACTTTTTAAAATAATTAGCGAGATAAATGAGCAGAATTTGTTCTAAAATCATAGAAAAATACAAGCATCATCATCAAGATTCAAAACACGATAAGGAGATAAGGCAGAATATCATGATAGCGATACAATCGTGAATAACAGTCTAAATGTCACGACCCAAAAACCAACCGTCGTGATGGCGCCTATCGTGGTACTAGACAAGCCACTACTCAACTATCTTAACACAGTATAAGATTTGAAATTATAAACGGAAGCAATTAATATTTAAGAAAATCTTTTTGGAATAGAAATAAACCCGCTGCACAATACAATCCCAAAACCGGGGTGTCATCGAGTACATGAGCATCTATACCAGGAACAGTCCAATACAATGTCTAAGGAATAAGAACTGATATGTGATAAAGTTAATGAAGGAGAGCCAAGGCCTGCGAACGCCATGCAGCTACCTCGATAGTCTCCGAGATCAGCTGCTCAAATATCAATACCCGCTATGACCGGGAATACCTGGATATGCACATAAAGTGCAGGGTATAGATTGAGTACAACCAACTCAGTAAGTAATAATAATAAATAAGAAACTAAAATATAGTAATGAGCTGCACAATTATAGTTCATTTTCAGTAATCTCAGCAAGAAAGTAGATGTCACGACCCAAACCGATAGGCCATGACGAGTGCCCAAGTCCTACCTGTCAAATACCCCTAAGTATACGTCTAAGATATAAACAAGAATTAAGGGTAGGTCATGAATAACATCTGTCAATAAACTACTGAATTACGTAAATAACATATGTGAGAAAAACATGTCCAAAAGACATATATACATATACATGCATATTACGGTAGGGCGAGCCGAGAAGGCTGCTACAGACAACTATATATCCCAAAACTGGAAGCCAACAAAGCCACATACTATCAACTGTACATAACTGCCTACAGACCTCTAATAGAATATACAACCGTACAAGGGAGGGACTGGGCCCTGCCATACCCATATATGTATACAAACACATCATACCAAAACTCAAAATAGCTCCGGACAAAGTGGAGCACACCAACTCTCGCTGATCAAGGATCCTAAAGAAGGGGGACCGTCAGCTTGTCTACCTGCACCTACGGGCATGAAACGCAGCATCCTCAGGCAAAAGGGACATCAGTACGAATAATGTACCGAGTATGTAAGGCATGAGAATCAGTACATAAAGACATAGATGAAACATGGAGTAAAGAATTCCGCCTGTGAGTCTAAATAACTTTGTGAATCCTGAAACATTTATAATGTCATGCACGCGCGTATAAATGTCGTGTCATGCATATGTATAGGTGTACATAACATCATCAAGCCTCTGAGGGCATTCCGTCATATCATCTCGGCCACTGTGGGCAAAATCATCAACATATACCAGTTGATCAGGTGGTGGTGCATATATAACGCCGTAACCTTGTCTCATATCCCATATACATATAATATACGTGTATATAACGCCATATGGTCATGGGTCAATGCACATGTATAAATGAATGAATTGCATAAGAAGTACGTTAATAAGATTTCTCTGAATGTCATAAGATCAATATGCCTTTCGGATAAACTTTATCAACTGCGTATTTTTCTAAGACCCATGATCAGAAGATATAATAATAATTCACATGGGGAATCAAGAACATAGGCACCCCTAGTACTTTTATGAATAGAGTCATTTATGAAAGTTGTGCATTTGCTCATTTCGTTTGTATCGTATGAATCATGCCAAAAAGAAAGAAGGGATAGCCTTAACATACCGAGATTCCTTAAGCAATTGAGACCTGAGACGCATGAACCCTCTTGAGAAGTTTCAAGATTTTATCATCTTGGACATGCTTGAGACGTTTTTAACCAAACATAAAACATACATCAAATATTCACTTTCTACAAGATGAAGTAAGCACTCTATCTCTTAGATTTTGGTGATTCATGGAGACTTTAACCACAATCTTTTATATTAGTGGTGTGGGCCTACTTTGTATATGACTTAGCCTTCTAAATGCCACCTTTTACATGGATGTAAGAGTCATAATTTCCTTAGGCAAAAGCTGCCACGTTGATGTTCAAGAGACTTATCCAAAGATCTTAAGTAATTACCCACCAATTTCTTAATTGACTTGTTAATCTTCCACTAACCAATAATTAACCAATTACCCACATAGTTAAGAATTTTTTCAAATTACTTAAAATACTACTCACTTTTAACGCACTTTATGTACCCTACTATCATTGTCATGTGGTACCTTGTATGGCATTAGTCCATAAACACCGAGTATTATAGCTCGAACCGTATTTTATCCCAAATTGACAACCTTCAACAAAACTCATTTTCTTTGATTCGTTTACCCTTTAACCTTCACAGCACTTACTTATCTCCTATTATAAATAGCATAAATGCTTATAACCTAAAAAATAATCTCATCCCCAAGTCTATGTCGATTAACTTACGACGAAATTTTAACGTACGAAAACGCGAAATGTAACATCCTTCCCCACTTAGAAACATTCGTCCTCGAATGTTTAACTCCTTGGGATCTATATAAATTTTGGCAGAGTCGCCTTTGTAATAGTACTACTATCAACCCTTCCTGTAGAAAACTCAATAAATCAATGCCACACATGACCACAATCATCAATAACGACAATGGCCTCACACGACCAATGATAATGACTAACACAAGAATCCATACACGTACCTTATGGTTGTGATGTCTCAGTTGGATCCTTCTTTGGAAGAGGAAACAAGTGAGGATATCTTGACTTCATGTCTTCTTCGGCTTCCCAAATTATTTCTTCCACATTATTGTTTCCCAAAAGTACTTTCACCAAAGCTACGTCTTTAGTCCTCAATATCCGAACCTGTCAATCTAGTATAGCAATGGGAGTTTCCTCATATGATAGCGCCTCTGTGACCTGAACATCATCAACTGATACGACCCTGGAAGGATCTCCGATACATTTACGAAGCATAGACACATGAAAGTCTGGATGTGCAGACTCCAAGTCAGAAGGAAAGTCTAACTCATATAGTACCTGGCCTACCTTGCGTATGATTTTATATAGCCCAATGTACCGAGGGCTAATTTTTCCTTTCTTACCGAACCTCATAACACCTTTCATCGGTGATACCTTTAGGAATACCCAATCGTCAACCTAAAACTCCAAGTCCCGTCGTCGATTATCCGCATAGGACTTCTTATGGCTTTGAGCTGCTAATAGCCTTTCCTGTATAAGCTTAATCTTCCCGATTGCCTGTTGTACCAACTCTGGTCCTACTAACTTAGTTTCCCCAACATTGAACCATCTTATAGGTGACCTACACTTTCGTCCATAAAGAGCTTTGTATGGAGCCATCTGAATACTTGAAAGATAGCTATTATTATACGCGAACTCAATAAGCGGCAGATGATCATCCCAGCTACCTTTGAAGTCTATCACACAAGCCCGTAACATATCCTCAAGTGTCTAAATAGTATGCTCAGCCTGTCCGTCTATCTGGGAATGAAATGTTGTACTAAGACTTACCTGAGTCCCCAATCCTTTTTGGAAGGACCTCCAGAAATTAGGTGAAAACTGAGCTCCTCTATCCGAGATAATAGATATAGGGACACCATGAAGTCGTACTATCTCCTTAATGTAAAGCCTTGCATAATCCTCTGCGGAATACGTAGTCCTAACAGGCAGAAAATGGACTGATTTTGTAAGTCTATCAACAATCACCCATATAGACTCGAACTTACGCTGGGTATGAGGTAAGCCTACGATGAAATCCATATTAATTATTTCCCACTTCCAAGTCAGAATCTCCATAGCCTGCAATAATCCACCTAGTTTTTTAGGCTTAATCTTAACCTGCTGACAGTTAGGGCACTGAGCAACAAACTTCGCTATATCCTTTTTCATTCCGTCCCATCAATATATTTTTCTGATATCATGATACATTTTTGTTGCTCCTGGATGGATAGAATAACGAGAATAGTGAGTTTCTCCCATAACCTACCGGCGCAGCCCTACAACATTAGGGACACATAATCGTCCTCGATATATGAGGACCCCATCTTTTGTAATCTCAAACAGTGTCTTCTCCCTCTGAGGGGTTGTATTCCTTTGGTGAACTAACACAGGATCCTCGTACTGGCAATCCTTCACTTCAGTTACTAAAAAGGATGTTGCCGTGTCCTGAATAGTAATTCCAGTATCACCTGAGTTCAGTAACCAAACTCCAAGACTAGCTAGCTGATGAATGTCATGAGCTATCCCACTCTTCTTTGGTTGTAAATATGACATGCTACCCATGGATCTACGGCTGAGGGCATCAACTACTATATTCGCCTTCCCCAAATGGTATAAAATATCAATGTCATAGTCTTTCAGTAGCTCCAACCATCTCTTTTGGCATAAATTCAATTCCTTTTGCTTGAAGATATACTGAAGGCTCTTATGATCCATATAGATATCAACATGAATGCCATACCAGTAGTGCCTCCACATCTTTAGTGCATGAATCACTGCGGCTAACTCTAAATCATAGGTTGGGTAATTCTTCTCATGCTTTCTTAGTTGTCTAGAAGAATAAGCTACAACCTTACCATGCTGCATCAGTACACAACCCAACCCAATGCCCGAAGCCTCACAATAGATAACATAACCATCGGTCCCTTCTGGGAGCGTTAGAACTGGTGCTGAAGTTAATCTGTGTTTCAATGCCTGGAAACTCTGTTCGCAAGCATCAGTCCATTGAAACTTAGCTCCCTTCTGAGTCAACTTTGTCAATGGTGCTGAAAGGGAAGAAAATCCCTCTACAAATCTCCTATAATAACCTGCCAAGCGGAGGAAGCTACGAACCTCCGTCGGTGTCGTAGGTCTAGGCCAAGTCTTTAATACCTCAATCGTTTGTGTATCAACCCGAATACCTTCACCCGAAAAAATATGCCCAAGGAAAGCTACATAATTCAACCAGAATTCACATTTAGAGAATTTGGCGTACGACTTCTATTTTTGTAGAACTTTGAGCACAGTACGCAAATGATCTGCATGCTCAGTTTCGGAACAAGAATATACCAATATATCATCAATAAATACAATCACGAATAGATCTAGAAAGGGTCTGAACACACGGTTCATCAAATCCATGAATACTGCTGGGGCATTGGTCAAACCGAATGACATAACGCGAAACTCAAAATGCCCATATCTGGTCCTGAATGTTGTCTTCGAAATATCCTTCTCTTTAACCCTTACCTAATGGTACCCGGACCTCAAGTCTATCTTCGAGAAACACTTGGCACCTTGCAACTGATCAAATAGATCCTCAATCCTCGGGAGGGGGTACTTATTCTTGATTGTCACCTTATTCAACTGCCTATAATCAATACATATCCGCAAGGAACCATCTTTCTTCCTCATAAATAACACCGGTGCTCCCCACGGTGATGTACTAGGTGTTATAAAGCCTTTTTCAAGGAAGGCCTTTAGTTGTTCTTTCAACTCTTTCAGTTCTGCGGGTGCCATTCTATAGGGAGGAATAGATATTGGTTGAGTATCTAGTAGTAGGTCAATAGCAAACTCAATTTCTAGCTCTGGCGGAAGACCTGGAAGCTCATCGGGAAAAACATCGGAAAACTCATTAACCACAGGGATAGATTGAATGGTAGGTGACTCTACTTTCACATCCTGAACCCGAACTAAGTGATAAATATAACCCTTTCTAATCATTTTCCTTGCCTTGAGATAGGAAATAAATTTACCTCTCGACGATGCCGTATTACCTTTCCATTCCAAAACAGGCTCCCCTGGAAATTGGAATTGGACCATCTTTGATCTACAATCAATGTTGGCATAACAAGAAGCCAACCAATCCATACCTATTATAACATCAAATTCTACCATATCTAACTCGATTAGGTCTGCTACTGTAGATCAACGATGAACTACTACTATACAACCTCTATATACCCGCCAGCTATCACTGGATCCCCAACAGGTATGGACACCTAAAAAGGTTTAACCAACTCAAGTTCTATTCCAAATTTATAAGCAACCAATGGAGTAATATATGATAAGGTGGAACTTGGGTCAATCAATGCATATACATCATTTGAGGAGATTGATAATATACCTGTAACAACATCAGGTGACGACTCCTGATCCTATCAACCTGCTAATGTATAAATGCAGTTCTGAGGACCGCTCGAGCTAGATGCTCCACCTCTGCCTCTACCACGACCGATTGGTGCTTGTGAACCTTGCCTAGGGGGTGTACTGATGATGACGAACTAACTACAGATCCCGCTGGATGAACTATTCTTGTACTACCTCTCGTCGAACAATCTCTTATAACGTGGCCTGGATAACCACAAGTATAACAAACACCCAACCCGATATGGCACTGCCCGACATGCTGCTTACCACACTGAGCACATCGTGGCAATGGCGGCCTCATCTGACTTGACTCACCCTATACTGAGAACTTGAGGATCTGAAATTCTGACTAGGCCCTGTATATGTGGAATGATCAAATCTCCTATCAGAAAATTGAGGGGGTGCGCTAGCCGATGGCTGGGCTGGATACCTTGGGTATTGCTGTCTCAGACCACCTCAAAACTCACCAAAAGGAACAGAAGATCTCGCTCTCTTACTCTGGCCCCTATCATGCTCACGATCGACCCTCTGCTTCTGCTTACGCTCCTCTACACCCTGAGCGTATGCCTGAATACGAGAAATATTCATGCCTGGCTGAGTGAGATCGACACACAGTAGTTAAGCAGGTGCGGCTCCAACCCCATCACAAACCGATGAACCCGATCCTTCATCTTAGCTACAATAGTGGGAGCATACCTAGCCAACGAATCAAACTAAATGTTGTACTCCTGAACACTCATATTACCCTACCGAAGGGTCAAGAACCTATCAACTCTGGCCCGTCTAATTTCTGGTGGTAGATAATGATGAAGAAAAGCCTCGGTAAACTCCTGCCATGCCGCTGGAGGGGCATCCTCACCTCTAGATAACTCCCAAGACTCGTACCAATTAACTGTAACATCTTGAAGTCTATAGGAACCTAGCTCAACTGACTCAGTCACAGTGGCCTTCATTACCCTCAAAGTCCTCTCCATCCTATCGATAAATACCTGAGGGTCCTCTTTTTGATCTGCTCCGGTGAATACCGGAGGGTCCAAATTAATGAAATCACGAACCCTCGCACTGATGGCCCTATCTGCATGACCAATACCTATTTCCTGACGCCGAGCCTGTGCGGCTACTAATCATGTTAATAGCTGAAAAGCATCTCTCATCTCCAGACCCAGTGCATTTGGCTGAAGAGCTGGATGTACAAGGGCGGGCGCTAGAGCTTGTGCCCCTCGAAGCTCCTCTGGAGAGGGTGGGGTATGTGAAGTTTGAGATGGAATCTCACTATGAGACTCTCCCCGAGCCCTGGTAACTCGTGGCGCTCGACTAGTTGTCTCATCTGCCATAGACTTTCCCTTCTAGGTGGCTATAGCCTTCTTTGGCATTGCTGAAAGCATAACACATCATTAGGAAAATGAATTCTTATATCGCACGATCTAAGATAAGAAGGAAGGATAATATATTATATGTCCTGTAGCCTCCTGTATATAAGTATGGTGCACAACACACCCATAAACAAGACTCTACTAGACACGGTCTGTAGACAATGATAGGACAGAACTGCTCTGATACCACTTCTATCACGACCCAAATCGATGGGCCATGATGAGTGCCCGAATCCTACCTGTCGAACACCCCTAAGCATACGTCTAAGATATAAACATGAATTAAGGGCAGGTCATGGATAACATCTGTCAATAAACTACTGACTTATGTAAATAACATACATGAGAAAAACATGTCCAAAAGACATATATACATATAAATGCGTATTACGGTAGGGCGAGCTGACAAGGCTGCTACAGATAACTCTATATCCAAAAATTGGAAGCTGTAAATCCTAAAACATTTATAATGTCATGCACGTGCGTATAAATGTCGTGTCATGCATAGGTATAGGTGTACATAACATCATCAAGCCTCTGAGGGCATCCCATCATATCATCTCCGCCACTGTGGGCAAAATCATCAACATATACCAGCTGATTAGGTGGTGGTGCGTATATAACGTCGTAACCTTGTCTCATATCCCATATACATATAATATACGTGTATATAACGCCATATGGTCATGGGTCAATGCACATGTATAAATGAATGAAATGCATAAGAAGTACGTTAATAAGATTTCTCGGAATGCCATAAGATCAATATGCCTTTCGGATAAACTTTATCAACTACGTATTTTTCTGAGACCCATGATCAGAAGATATAATAATAATTCACATGGGGAATCAAGAACATAGGCACCCCTAGTACTTTTATGAATAGAGTCATTTATGAAAGTTGTGCATTTGCTCATTTCGTTTGTATCGTATGAATCATGCCAAAAAGAAAGAAGGGATAGCCTTAACATACCGAGATTCCTTAAGCAATTGAGACCTGAGACGCATGAACCCTCTTGAGAAGTTTCAAGATTTTATCATCTTGGACATGCTTGAGACGTTTTTAACCAAACATAAAACATACATCAAATATTCACTTTCTACAAGATGAAGTAAACACTCTATCTCTTAGATTTTGGTGATTCATGGAGACTTTAACCACAATCTTTTATATTAGTGGTGTGGGCCTACTTTGTAGATGACTTAGCCTTCTAAATGCCACCTTTTACATGGATGTAAGTCATAATTTCCTAAGGCAAAAGCTGCCACGTTGATGTTCAAGAGACTTATCCAAAGATCTTAAGTAATTACCTACCAATTTCTTAATTGACTTGTTAATCTTCCACTAACCAATAATTAATCAATTACCCACATAGTTAAGAATTATCTCAAATTACTTAAAATACTACTCACTTTTAACACACTTTATGTACCCTACTATCATGGTCATGTGGTATCTTGTATGGCACTAGTCCATAAACACTAGGTATTATAGCTCGGACCGTATTTCAACGAAACTCATTCTCTTTGATTCGTTTACCCTTTAACCTTCACGGTACTTACTTATCGCCTGTTATAAATAGCATAAATGCTTATAACCTCAAAAATAATCTCATCGCCGAGTCTACGTCGATTAACTTACGACGAAACTTTAATGTACAAAAATGCAAAATGTTACAGTAGACATGCTTTCAAATCTGTCAATAAAAGTCAAATCAGTTTATACATTACCAAGTTCAAGTAAAATCGGATACAATATCTTCCAGGAGTTTCAAACAACGACATATAGTAGCTAAGTGCAACAACAAATGAAACCAAGTACAACCTCTCAGCGCAACAGTCACTCAACCTTTCTCAATAGCTCAATCACTCGGCTCTCAACTCTCAACACTCACACTCAATAGGTACCTACTCTCATGGGGATGTACAGACTTCGGAGGGGCTCCTACAACCCAAGCGCTATAATCTACACGGATAACTAACGTGCTGCACGGATAACTCACGTGCTATAGTATCAATATCTGGACCCGCACGGACAACTTACGTGCTATAGTATAATATCTGGATCTGCACGGACAACTCACGTGCTGCACGGACAACTCACGTGATATAATATAATATAATATCTGGATCTGCGCGGACAACTCATGTGCTATAATATAATATCTCACAATTAGGCCCTCGGCCTCACTCAGTCATAAATCTCTCCAGTCTCTCGGGCTCTCAAAAATTATGAAATCAGCCCAAACAATAATGATATGATGCATCAATAATGAACAATAGAGACTGAGATAAAATAAACAAGTAGACTGTGACTGAGTACAAAACAATAATTAAGCAGATAGTTCAACAGGTATTACGACCACTGGGGGTCTTTACAGCACCAACACATAGCCTAAGCGTGATTTCTAACATGACTCACTGTCAAATTTCTATAGCACAAAAATGGCACATAGCTAACAACAAGCTTATTCAACTTTCCAGTTCAACGGAATGGACCAAGTCCCAATTCCCACGGTGCACGCCCACATACCCGTCACCTAGCATGTGCGTCACCTCTAAAATAGTCACAATAATCCAGGGTTACATACCCTCAGGACCAGATTTAAAATTGTTACTTACCTCAAACCGTGCTAAACTCTACTCCAAAGTGCCTTTGCCTCTCGAATCGGTCTCCAAAGACAAGCAGTACTATACAATTAATATAGGCTAAAGGAATCAATTCCATAAGAAAACGTGAAATTATAAGCTAAAATCCGAAATTGACTCAAACCGGCCAGGGGCCCATATCTCGAAATCTAAACAAAAGTCACAAAACCCGAAAGCCCATTTACTTATGAGTCTAACCATACCAAATTTATCAAAATCTGACACCATTGGTCATCCAAATTCCCAAAATTCACTCTCCAATTCTCTAGCCCTAAACCCCCAAATTTCACCTAACAAACTCACCAACTAGGTGTAAAATCAGTGGGGAAACATCATTATTGAAGAAAAATGAACGCAAGAAGCTTACCTCAGTAATCTCTTCAAAAACCCTCTCAAAAAATTGAAGTCTCGCATTTATATGCCCTGCCCAGGTCTTCCGCACCTGCGACCCAAATCCCGCTTCTGCGGTCTCGCTTTTGTGGTTGAAAGTCTGCTTCTGCGGAAATCACTAACTTCTCCAACTACAGCACCTGTGCACTCCTTTTTTGTTTCTACGGAATCGCTTCTGCTCAATAGGTCCGCCTCTGCGGCCTCCTAGGTGCGGAAAGAACCTCGCACCTGAGGCCACTGCCAAGCCTTCTCCTTTTCACTTCTGCGGGCTCCTTCCCACTTCTGCGTGCTCCCACCTGCGGTTCCCACTCCGCAGGTGCGATTACACCAGCAGCAACAAAACTTCACCTGCTTCCTCAACTTACTTCTAAGTCTGTTAACCACTCGAATTCAACCCGAAGCTCCCGGGACCTCAACCAAACATACCAACAAGTCTTATAACCCAATACGAACTTAAGCGGACCCTCAAATTACCTCAAACAACATCAAAAACACAAATTTCACACGGATTCATATCTAATGAACTTTGAAATTTCCAAATTCTACAAATGACGTCTAAACGGCCTACCAGGTCGTTACATCATCCCCCTCCTAAATAATCGTTCATCCTCGAACGTGTCTAGAAACATACCTGGAGTCTCAAATAGGCGTGGATATCTGCTCCGCATCTCCCGCTCGATCTCCCAAGTAGCCTCCTTAACGGGCTAACCTCTCCACTACACCTTCACTGAAGCTATATCCTTTGACCTCAACTTCCGAACCTGTTGACCCAGAATAGCCACCAGCTCCACATCATAAGTCAAATCACCATCCAACTGAACCGTGCTGAAATCCAATACATGAGACGGGTCGCCAACATACTTTCAGAGCATGGAAACATGAAATACTGGATGCACACTCGACAAGCTAGGTGGCAAGGTAAGCTTGTAAGCCACCTCCCTAATCCTCTGAAGTACCTCAAACAGACTAATGAATCGAGGGCTCAACTTGCCCTTCTTCTCGAACCGCATAGCACCCTTCATGGGTGAAACCTTTAGCAAAACCTTCTCCCCAACCATATAAGACACATCACAGACCTTCTTATCGGCATAGCTCTTCTGTCTAGACTGCGCCGTGTGAAGCCGCTCCTGAATCAATTTAACCTTATCCAATGCATCCCGAACTAAGTCTGTACCCAACAGTCTAGCCTCACCGGGCATAAACTAACCCATCGGAGATCTACACCGCCTCCCATACAAATCCTCATACGGGGCCATCTGGATGCTCGACTGATAACTGTTGTTGTAAGCAAACTCCGCGAGTGGCAGAAGCTGGTCCCATGAACCCACAAAATCAATGACACATGCACATAACATATCCTCCAATATCTCAATAGTGCGCTCGGACTGCCCGTCCGTCTGAGGGTGAAATGTTGTACTCAACTCCACCTGAGTGCCCAACTCTCACTGCACGGCTCTCCAAAACTGTGATGTAAACTGCGTGCCTCTATCTGAAATGATAGAAACTGGCACACCGTGAAGGCGAACAATTTCTCGAATGTAAATCTCAGTCAGCCGCTCTGAAGAATAAGTGGTGCCCACAGGAATGAAGTGCGCGGACATGGTCAGCCGATCCACAATTACCCAAATAGCATCAAACTTCCTCGAAGTCTGTAGGAGCCCAACTACGAAATCTATGGTGATCCGCTCCCACTTCCACTCTGGAATATCTATCCTCTGAAGCAAGCCACCCGGTATCTGATGCTCATATTTTACCTGCTGATAGTTAAAGCACCGAGCTACAAACCCCACTATGTCCTTCTTCATCCTCCTCCACTAAAAGTGTTGCCTCAAGTCCTGATACATTTTCTTGGCACCCGGATGAATGGAATACCGCGAACTGTGGGCCTCCTCAAGAATCAACTCACGTCGCTCATCCACATTGGGCACACAAATCCGACCCTAAATCCTCAATACCCCATCATCCCCAATAGTCACATCTCTAGCATCACCATGCTAAACCTTGTCCTTGAGGACAAGCAAATGAGGATCATCATACTGGCACTCTCTAGTGCGATCAAATAAGGAAGACCGAGAAACCACACAAGCGAGAACACGACTGGGCTCTGAAATCTTCAATCTCACAAACCGGTTGGCCAAATCCTGAACATCAACTGCAAGCGGTCTCTCACTAATAGGAATAAATGCAAGGCTACCCATACTCACTGCCTTCCTACTCAAGGCATCGGCCACCACATTGGCCTTCCCTGGATGATACAGAATAGTGATGTCATAGTCCTTTACCAGCTCCAACCATCTCTGCTGCCTCAGATTGAGATCCTTCTGTTTGAACAAGTGTTGGAGGCTATGATGATCAGTAAATACCTCACAAGACACACCGTAGAGGTAGTGCCTCTAAATCTTCAACGCATGAACAATGGCAGCTAGCTCCAAATCATGAACAGGGTAGTTCTTCTCATGAGGCTTCAACTGGTACGAAGCATAAACAATCACTCTACCCTCCTGCGTCAACACACACCCAATGCAGATCTGAGAAGCATCACAATACACTGTATAAGAGCCCAAAACTGATGGCAAAACTAGAACTGGAGTTGTGGTCAAGGTAGTCTTGAGCTTCAGAAAGCTCTCCTCACACTCATCCGACCACCAAAAAGGATCACCCTTTTGGGTCAATTTGGTCAAGGGTATTGTGATGCTTACCTCAGTGGGGAAACATCATTGTTGAAGAAAAATGAACGCAAGAAGCTTACCTCAGTAATCTCTTCAAAAACCTTCTCAAAAAATTGATGTCTCGCATTTATATGCTCTGCCCAGGTCTTCCGCACCTGCGGCCCAAATCCCGCTTCTGCGGTCCTGCTTTTCTGGTTGAAAGTCTGCTTCTGCGTAAATCACTAACTTCTCCAACTACCGCACCTGCGCACTCTTTTTTGCTTCTGCGGAAGCACTTCTGCGCAACAGGTCTGCATCTGCGGCCTCGCAGGTGCGGAAAGGACCTCGCACCTGCGGTCACTGCCAAGCCTCCTCCTTTTCGCTTCTGCAAGCTCCTTCCCACTTTTGTGCGCTCGCACCTGTGGTTCCCACTCTGCAGGTGCGATTACACCAGCAGCAGCAAAACTTCAGCTGCTTCCTCAACTTACTTCTAAGTCTGTTAACCACCCGAATTCAACCTGAGGCCCCCGGGACCTCAACCAAACATACCAACTAGTCTTATACCCCAATACGAACTTAGTCGGACTCTCAAATTACCTCAAACAACATCAAAAGCACAAATTTCACATGGATTCAAGCCCAATGGACTTTGAAATTTTCAAATTCTACAAACGACGTCGAAACCTATCAAATCACGTCCGATTGACCTCAAATTTTGTACACAAGTTATAAATGACCACACGAACCTACTCCAACTTCCAGAAATCCAATTCGACCCGGATATCAAAAGTCTACTCCCGGTCAAACTTTTCAAAATTTCAACTTTCGCCATCTCAAGCCTAATTCTAGTCCCGACCTCCAAATCACAATCCGGACACGCTCCTAAGTCCGGAATCACCCAACGAAGCTAACAGAACCATCAAAATTCCAATCCGAGGTCGTTTACCCATAAGTCGACATCCTGTCGATTTTTCCAACTTAAGCTTTCAATTAAGAGACTAAGTGTCTCAATTCACTCTGAATTCTCTCCAGACCCGAACCAATTAACCCGATAGGTCATAAAACAACAATGAAGCACAAAAATGAGCAGAAAAGGGGAACGGGACTACAACTCTCGAAACGACCGGCCGGGTCGATACACCAAAATTCCCAAAATCCAGTGCCACGAGTATATAAGCATCTATTGGAATATACAATAGTACAACAACTGTCTGAAATAGAAAATAGATAGAATTTAGTAAATAAATAGGAAGGGGACTTTGGGTTCAGCGGATCGTAGCATAGTAAGCAGCTCACCACAAAGTCTCCTCAGCAGCTGTGCCTACGCACTTATATGACCACCTGCTAGACCTGTCTCAGTACCTTCACGATTTGTGCAGAAGTATATTATGAGTACAGAAATCAACGCGTGTTGACGACCAATTTTGGCCGTCCCTTTTAAAATTAATTTATTTACGCTTATTAATTAGCAATGAATGTATTAAAATATTTTTAAATAAATAATACCTATTTTCTTAATTTATGAAAGATATAATTTAATAATAATTAAGAAATATTAAATTATTAGTAATTTAGTATTAAATATTTATAAATTATATTACTCTTACGGTCTTAAATTATAAAAATAACTTTTATATCTTAATAAATAAGTTTTATAATTAATTTAATAAATTAGTCATTAATTTTTAACTATACTACCTTTATTACTTTAATTAGCCAAAATTAGTTTTCACATATGAAGTATTATAACTAATTTCAATAACAAATTAATTACAGTAATTATTAATGTATTTGATGATTATATTTTGTTGCATCTAATTAAGCTTAATTAAGTTTAAATAATTTAATTTTTTAAAGGGTGTTAAAAGCTCAAAAGGCTACAATTGCAATTATCTAATTAAATGCAATGTGGCCACATTTTAAATCAAATACCAGCTGATTTGAGCCAAATCATAAGCTCAATACATATTTGACCCGGTTCAGACCCACCTCTTCATCCAAGCTGGCGATCCGTGTCACCCCACCTGAGCCAATTAACAAGCGGCACGTCACCCCTCTTCTACACTCACAACGGAAGCATAGTGTGTTTGGACCATTGATCCAAATAATCAATGGTCCATGTTTAAACTTAATTTTCCTCTTATTTTTAATACCCTACAGTATTTTATTCCAGCCATTGGATCAAAGAAATTCAATGGCCATCATTGTTTCATAATTAATCATTTTATGCTCCTAAAAATTAGAGTCGTTGATCGACAGATCCAACGGCTCACATTCCACCCTTCACATTAAACTAACCAAACCCCTTCCAACACTAATCATTCACCCGTTTGACCCGCCACCACCCTTTACTCTTTCTATCCATATTCTCTCAATCCTGCAACTCCATCAATCTGAAAACCCTTGCACAAATTAGTGCAAGGTCACCTCAATCAAACCTGAATCATCTCCTCTGTCCCTGCTAGCCGTGAATCCCTGCCTAAACTTTCCCCTTTCATTGATTTGATTCAAAATCCCCAAATCAGAGCAAAAACCTAAATTATGCAACCTTAGAATCCATCAATCCTTCATCTGTTCCGTCAAATCGGAGCATGCATGGCGATTATCTCTGATTTCATCATTGTTATTCGTTGTCCAGAGGTCAAACGCTGTGACCTCTGGACACTAGGGCTTGACCGATGATGCCATAGCTTTAACGGTCCTCTTCCTCCATTATCGTGATGAGGTAAAATTTCCACTGCTTTTCCCCTTCTTTTCTTCGGATTTTCACCCCCGATTGCTATCATCACCCATCAGTCGTCACTCTCCACTAACTATTCGAACTCAACGAAACTCTAAGGCTTGAAGGCCGATATAAATATGTCCTTAAATACTCTCACCTAACAAACATCAATACTCACCTAACACCACCAATTCATACACTGAAAGAAATTAAAAGTTCAAGTCTTTTCTGCTAAATTTGAGTTCCAGTAGTTCCTTTCTAATTTCTCTTTCTTCTTTTCATTTTTTGTTTGAGTTAAATCTACTGTGAGTTGATCATAGTAATTTTAGATATCTTAGACTACTATTAGCATCTGTTTGGTTTGCTGCTCCACAAAAGGTCAGTGTAGACTGACCTCTTCTCTTTAGTTTTTCATAAATTAGTTATGTGACTCTATGTTTATGTCGTTTACTGATAAACACCTGCTGAACATGCTAGTATACTGCTTTTACTATGTCCGGATCTTCATGTTATTATGTTTCTTTTGAGGCTGATAATGTTTCCTGATAATTATATTGCTTTGTGTTGTTATTTAATCTGTAATGATCATTTAAACCTTAACCCTCATAGTTTATCTAGTTAAGATGATTCTGTATTGTTTTCCTAAGTAACAGATCTTGTTAGGTCTTTGTATTTTGTTGAATTGAAACCTTATGCTGATTTTATGTGTGATTCATCCATGTTAGCTGAGAAGTAACTATATGAACACTATCATCTCAGATAAATCAATTAAATCATGTTTCTAAACCCTTCCTAATATCTTGTTATGATCTTGTATCTCTAGTAGTAAGATCAACATGCCTATGAAGTTATGTTGCTTTATCTTGGTTCAATGAGTGAGTCTCATTACAATTCTTATGTCTGATTTGTTGGCTTTGATGACCCTAGTTGATAGTCTTGTTCTGTGCTCTTAGTGACTCATATAAGTCTATTATTGTGGCTTGAAATCATGTGGTAAACCTGAACCTACTCACTTGATGTGTTTTGATTTGCCATGTCCCTCCACTATCTCATGACTATGAACTCTATAGGAGTGTGTATCTAAAATCTTTAGTATTATGATGATTGAATAACTCGTATTGACTGCTATGCTTGTGCTCACACTCATCATGCTACTTCTGTTAGTCTAGTGATTTTTATGAACCCTTCTTATGCTCTTAGCTTGAGTAAATTGTATGCTTGGATCACTGTGTTGCCTACTAAGATTTATACTTACAGTCATATTCAATCTTGACCATCCCACATTATTATGTTACACTCAAACGAATGACCCTCATTGAGGGACTTGCTCCTGTTCTCTCATATTAATATATTTTGTTAAAATAACTCCAGACTTGATCATGTTGCCATGAGATGGATTATCATGATAACCTGTGTATATGAAGACCATGAATTGAACTCTGTTTGAGTAACTTGTTAATGAACTCACTTACCTGTTTAAATGAACTTACTATGATCTGTTTGTTCTATTTTAATCAACTAAGAATGGACACCTTTGCCTACTGCTCCATGTCTATCTAATACCACCATGTATAGGAGAACCTGATCTGGAGTGTTATTTGGCTCTAACAGTGTGAAAACCTATTAAAATGTACATTGTTACTACTAGATATCATACAATTAGAAAAAACTGACTTTTCTACTTACATTGATGTCTCTGTTGTTTGCTATCATCGTAGGGAAGTTTGAATCAGTTGTTAGTGTAGTTGTTCAATGAAGTAGGGTCTCAATCATATGAATGTTAGCTCTGGACTATTTTCAAGATTACATGTTTGTTGACTTATTCTAAGTGTTATGATCCTGGTTAATGAACCTGGAGTGTTAAGCCTTCATTAGAGTAATACAATTAATGGGCATTTCCTTCCCTGTCACTTACTAATGCCCATATCATTTAACCAAGCATTTCTGAACTTGAATTGATTAGAGATAGCATCCATCTAGTGATAATATGACAATAGATTTCCTTGTTTTATGTATGTGTTCTTAGTAATGATCTTTCTAAGTGTTCTGATGCATGTTATGATCAACCTTAAGGCCATTGATATTACTAGATCCTATAAGTCTACTGGCAGTAGTTTGCCTTTATACTTAGTGTTCTGGTAAAGGATCCTGAAGCCAATGTCCTGAACTGTTCATATCCTTGCACTCTAATGATAATGCTCTCTATAGCTTTGTTGAACTTCTGTGTGTCTGAATCCTTGTGTTCACTATTGCTTTCATGCTAACTGTTAAATGGACATTTAATTTATGTCCAAACCTTTAAGGAAGAGTAAGTATGGATGATTAAGGGTATTTGGGTGTGAATTTGGTTTAAGGTTAAGGTACCCCTCCCTGACACAAGCACTGCTCGAGGTCCACGAGACCCTTATGAACTCTGAATTGCCAGGAGTCCAAAGGGGGATTTTATCCATAAACAAAAGTTCACTCTAAGTCTTTAGTCACTAACTTTTATTAATCCTCATAGGATTAACACAAATGATAACTGACTTTAATGTATTCTTCAACACTTGCTTGTCATGGTTGTAACGACTCCACCGGTCCTTTTGAGCATTTTCATTCTATCCGATGGTTCAAGGTCATGAGTAGCTCCGTATGAGGTATTATTAATTGTGTGTATCATCAGTTTTTGTTTTTGGGTGATTTAGGATTGATTTGGAAAAAGGATTCTCATCTTAGAAGCTGTAAGTTGGAAGAGTTTACCAAGTTTGACTTTTGTGTATTTGACCACAGACCAGAGTTTTGATGGTTTCGTTAGGTCCGAATGGTGATTTTTGAACTTGGGCGTATGCCCGTATTTGCATTTGGATGTTTCTAGAAGGTTTCAGTACTAATTGGCGAAAGTTGGAAATTTAAAGATTTGGAATGTTCATATGTTTGACTGGGAGTTGACTTTGATGTTGTCGAGTTCGGATTGTTGTTCTGGGAGTTGGAATAGGTTCGTTATTTTATTTGAAACTTGTGTGCAAAGTTTGATTGTGATCCAAGTTGGTTAGGCATGAATCAGACACTTGGTTGGAAGGTTAGAAATTTATGAACTTAAGAGAGTTTAACATGTGATTTGGTCTTTGATCATTTGATGTGATGTTTCCGTATGTGTTTTGAGACGTTGGATAGGTCCAGATAATGTTTATGGGCTTGTTGGAATGATAAGACAGAGTCCCGAGAGGTTCGGGTGAGTTTTAATCAAGTTTGAGCATTTCGGCACCTTGGTGAGGTTATGAAGATGTAGGAATGCGGAGGGCACTTTCTAGAGTGTTGAGGGAACTTTCGAAGTGCGGCCGCAAACCCCATAGTGCGGAGGCATTGGTCATAATGCGGATGGCACTGAGGGCCGCAACAGGAAATCTGCAGGTTTATTAGTCCAACTTCGGGAGCTTATATCTTGCAATCTATAAGGAATCTGGAGATGATCCAAAAATAAAAGTTGTAGCCCTTTGAGTCTAGTTTCTAGAAAAATAATCCGTTTATCATTTGGGTATTTGTACAGAAAGTTATGGTTAATTTACTGAAAACTAGTAGTGCAGTTACTGCTGAAGTGTGGCTGCACAATATGGATTGTGGCTGCGGAACTTGAAAGTGCGGACCACACAAAAGAAGTGCGGTCAGTACTGTGGGAGATCAGATCTTGCACTATATAAATGGGATTTTTGGACTTTGATTTCATTCTTCACCACTTTAGAGACTTGGGAGCTCGGGTTTGAAGGGTTTCAACCTAGACCTTCATCTACAAGCTTGGGGTAAGTGATTCAAACATATATCTATGAGATTTACATGAATTCATCTCTAGATTTAACATCAAAAGATGAGATTTAACAAGAGAAATTGGAGTTTTGTCAAAACTTTTCTAAAGTAAATAATTGGATTTTGAACATCGATTCGGAGTTGGATTTGGGTGAAATTAGTATGGTTGGACTCATAATTGAATGAGTTGTCAGATTTTGTGAGTTTTGTCGGGTTCCGAGGTGCGAGTCTGAGTTTGACTTTTTGGTTAATTTTTTGAGCTTTGATTTAAAGATTCAACCTTTATCAACTGAGTTTGTTTCCTTTGGCATTATTTGATGTTCTCGCATTGCTTTTGGTTAGTTTTGAGCCGTTTGGTGGTCGGTACGCGCGGGATGGCATTTCTAGAGTATAGTTTGGCTTGCTCGGTATTGGATTCGTCTTGTTCGAGGTAAGTAACATACCTAAACTTTGATTTGAGGGTATTTAACCCTGGGAACTATGATATAAAATATGTATCAAGGTGACGCACATGCTAGGTGACGAGCGTGTGGGCGTGTGCCGAGAAAATCATGATTCTGGTCGACTATTAGATTGTGACTAAACTTGCTTTGCTCTTATATCTTGTTTCCTCCATATTCTCCCTACTTCTTTGATTATATGAATTGTGAATCATGTTAGAAATCATGTTTAGGCTATATGCTTATTCTGTTGAGACCCACTGAGGTCATCTCTACTGTTGAGTTATTTGCTTAAATTGCAATTACATACTTAGTGTAACAACCCGACTGGTCGTTTTGAGCTTTAGCATTCCATTCAATGGTAGACTTTTAGTAGCTTCATATTATGTATTATAACTTGCATATATGGTTAGTTTTCGTTTTCAAGCGGTTAAGGATTGATTTGGAAGAATGATTCTCATTTTAGAAACTTTAAGTAGGACCAAAGTTTGACTTTTGGGTAAACGGACTCGAAATCGGGTTTTAATTATTTCAATAAATTTGTATGATGATTTTGTTCATGTCCACAAAGTTTGGTCAAATTCCTATGAGTTATGGATACGTTTGGGTTGTATGGTGATTGTTTTCGGTTTTGAAGTCGATTTGAGCATAAAGGTTATCATATAGAGTAAACAGTCTTTGATTTGTGTTTCGATGAAATTATTATATCTGTATCGTAATTTTGGAACCATAGAAACTGAAATCATCAAGTTTCGACATCATATGAAGAATTTATGGTCATTTTACTAAATTCGTATTTAAAAATCTGCACTATTTCAAATATTAAAACCAACTTATCTCCTTCATTATAGGGTCAAATGGAGTGATTCAAAAGTCTAACTTTACAAAAATTTTATGAGGAATCCATTGGAGGCATGAACAGTGAGTTTTGGGATCATTTGGCATAAGAAATGAGGCAGAGCATCTGGGCATTTTTGACTATTAATGTTGTTGGAGTTTTTCTCATCTTGAAAGTTTGGGATTGGGAGAATTCAAGGATATTCTTCAAGTTTCTTCCATGGAGTAAGTGTTTTCTACTCGGTTTTGATTATATTCTGTGATTCCATCTTCATTTTTAACATTTGATTGATGATTTCAAAAGAGAAATTGGGGGGTTTTGTCTAAACCTTTCTAAAGTGAATATTTGAGTTTTGAACACCAATTCAGAGTCAGAATTGAGTGAAATTAGTATGGTTGGACTTGTACTTGAATTGGTTGTCGGATTTTGTGAGTTTTGTTGGGTTCTGAGGTACGGTCCCGGGCTTAATGTTTTTGTTGACTTTGGGTAAATGTGTAAAGATTCGACCTTTATTGATTGGGTTTTCTTCCTATAGCATTATTTGATGGTTTTGAATTGCTTTTTGTTAGTTTCGAGTCATTCGAAGGATGATTTGATCGGGGTGACGCTTCTAGTCTATCGATTGGGCTTGTTTGAGGTAAGTATCTTGCCTAACTTTATGTAGGGGAAACTACCCCTTAGGATTTGGATTGATTGTGCTATTTGTGTTATGTGAAAGCCATGTAAGCAAGGTGACTAGTGGGTACACGGGCTATATGTGGTATTTGACCAGTTTAGATTACCAAGATTCTTCCCATGCCTTTAATTGAATTGTCATAATGCTTCTGCACATTTTTGTGCAGATGCAGGTATTCTGATTGTATTGTTGAGAGTTGTGTCTACACGACGGGAGACTTCAAGGTATATATGCTTGACGTTCGCAGGCCTCGGAGTTACCATCTTACTTCATTATGTTATTGTTAAATTGTAATTGAAAGCAGTATTGTGTTTAAAAATTCTAGTATGTTTTAGTAGTGTTTATGACTCCGTACTATCGCTTTTGGGAAATGTATAACTATTGGCCACTTACGGCTATGTATGTCATTTAATGGTTTTGTGATAAATGATTAAATAGTTCAATTCTGTTATTAAATCAGTATGTGATAGGCTTACCTAGTCTTAGAGACTAGGTTCCATCCCGACATCCTAAGGTGGAAAATTGGGGTCGTGACAAGTTGGTATCAGAGCTCTAGGTTCATAGCTGCTTCGAGTCATAAGAAAGTTCAGTAGAGTCTTGCGGATCAATATGGAGACGTCTATACTTATCTTCGAGAGGCTACGGAACTATTAGTAACCACTCCTTTCATTCCTTATCATGCGGCATTGATTCAGCTTGAAACATATATCTTGTATCCCTTTACATCCACTCGTATATGATGTTGGGCGCTCGGTATCAGCTATGCTCCAATGATTTGTAATGTTGTGGATGGGCTACGAGGGGGCCATAGATGCTCGATCATTATCTCGAGGTATTGTCTAGACTAAGGACGTGGAGGTGTTAGTAGATCTTCAGTTATTCAAGTGTGGGATGCAACTGGTTCGTGTATCTGATTGGTGTTGTACGAGCTTATGAAGGTTAGTAATATGGATCATTGGATGTTGTGTCCTATGACTACGCACCAAGAGGGGGAGTCTACTATCGACGATCAAATTGCATTGGCAAGTGTCATATCAGTCTTGGGTCTGAGGTATATATGCAGTGTTAAGGGGTTCCCCAAAATTGTACATGACTAAGATCTGAGATTTTCATGGGATGGTGCTGGAACTTGCGGTATATCTGTATCATTGTTAAATCTACATTTAAGTATTAGAGAGGTTAGAGAAATATCTTCATATTCAGAGAAGGTCTCTTCAGAGTGGGTATCTCGGTTGCAGCATTGTTGGGTGCTCCAAAGGAAATACAGCGGTTTATGGTTTTTAGGACGACGTGGTTTGTGCTATGGTCTTCCATAGCGAGCTTTGACTTAGGATCATTGTGTATTGATAAGGGAATGTGTTGACCTGAAGACAAGTTGAGGAGGATTAGAAGAAATGAGTCAGGTCGTGGGTCAGCATAGCAACAAAGGTAACTGGTCTTTGGGTGCGGTAATGCTTCACCAGCATTGTGTGGCAATACTCTTAGGTTTGATGGCTTGCGTGACTGTTGGGGCAGTTCCATTCCGATGGCTTGGTGATGTGCGGGCTGGCCTCGAAGAGTTCTTGATAGTGTCGACCACAACTTGAGCTAGATATCTGCTACCGGCATAAGGAACGTGTTGCGTGTTATGATTTTTGCCTGGATGGGGTCACGAGTTCTAGACAACATGGACGATTTTAGATATTTAGAAGAATGCTAGCATTATTTGATACCACCTAAGAAGGGTGCGCACTCCAGAAGGCGCACTGTGTTTTAACTTGCGGATGCCTGAATGGTATTACGGTAATCGCCTGGTTGATCGACTGCTGATGTACAAATTTTGCTTTGTGGCATAAAAGAATTATAGAAGTACTTCTCGTGGGATGACTACATGTGAGGAATGTGTCATTTATTTGAGTAGTGTATTTGGGAATAATGTGTTCGAGTATTAAAGGTGTAGCACCCTGGAAAATTTCGAAGTACTTAAGCGCTATTAAGAAAGTTGATGTGTGCTAATTATATTATTTTGTGTGTAGACGAGGACTATTATATTACACCCCATATTTTTGTACATAAAAGTACGTTGTAAGTCGGTTGATGTAAGCTCAAAAGGAATGAAATCCCTCTACAAGGATAAGGAAAGTTTATCGAAGTCTTAAGTAAGTTAAGTTGAATGAGATTTAGAAAAAAACAAATGAGGTAATGGATACATAAAATATGGTTGCTTGCTTATCGGGATACTTGTTTGAGCTACTTAACACATGTCGTGACTATTAAATGAGTGTAAGATACATGTCTAAGTGAATAAGGGCAGCATGTGACACCTATTAATTAACGAAGCAGGTGACAAGTAGGTGTGTCACCTACTTGCTAAAAGGGAAGGCCCAAATTAGTCCACCTAAATGGACATGTGTAGGTTAGCCAAGAGGGCCCTTTTTGGGGATGAATCAAGTCATATATCCTCATAATATCCAAGTAGTAGAAACATAAAGAGAGCCACGAAATTCTCTCCCAAATTGACCTATTCCAAACTCTCAAGAAGTTGTTGATAATCTTCTTCTTCTTTTAATTCAAGTTAAAGGGTAATCTCCAATCTTGAAGGATCTGATGTGAAGCAAGTTAATGGCCATCAAGGGAAATATACTACCATTGTTTCATCCCTATAAGATCTAATATAGGAAAGAAAATCCTCCCTCCTTCATATATTTTAGTTTATCTAAGTTCTAGCTAGCATGTTTGGTGAAAGACTTGTGAAGTAGGGGCTGGAAATTGAGTTGAAGTTGTTGTGGTATTATGGACTGTTTGGAGTAGTTTCATATTATTATATGGCTGTCATGTAAGAGTATTGTCTTGGACATGTTGTGTTTAATCTTATTGGTGTTTTAACTAAGTTGTGGGAGTAAGAATTGATGAAGTAATAATCTGAAAATTAGTTTTCGGTTGTTGCAATTTGTGGACTGTTAGGAGTTCATTTTTTTTGTGGTGTTGTGGCTTAAAAATCAGTATGTATAACCTGATTATATTTTTGTTGTCATTATTGAAGTGTATTCAAGTTCTAGCTAAGTTATAGGGATGGAAAAGGGCAAAGTAGCACTTGGTTGTTGTATGATATTGTGTGGACTATTTTGGTGATGTGTTGCGATGGATATAAGGTTGGATATTGATGTAATATATTTGTTGATATTTTTAGACATGTTGGTCTTGTTTGTGGATTTGAGGAAAGTGAAAAGAATAAGGGGAGGTGCTGTCAAAAATTTCATAGATGAGCTAATCGCTCATTTGTGTTAATTTCTAGCTTCCGTAAGCTTAACAATGGTCCCTTATTGTTTGTTGTAGATTGATGTACTAACGGGCTGAACTGACGTCGTGTGGTTAGGTAAACGACAAAGGTATGTTAAGGCTATCCCTTCTTTTCGTTTGCCATGATCCATATGATACAAACAAAACGAGCAAATGCGCAACTTTCACAAATGACACTATTCTTAAAAGTACTAGGGGTTCCTATGTTCTTGATTCCCCATGTATCCTATTATTCTATCGTCTGTTCATGGGTCTCAGAAAATACGTAAGTTGACAAAGTTTATTTCATGATATTAATCGAAGGCATAATGATTTTATGACATTCTGAGAGATATTATTGACTTACTTCTCATGCATTACATTCATTTATATGTGTATATTGACCCATGATCAGATGGCGTTATATAGACGTATATTATATGTATATGGGGTACGGGGAAAGGTTATGGCTCTATATACACATAACCACCTGATCAGCTGGTATACGTTGATGATTTTGCCCACAGAGGCCGAGAGGATATGATGGGATGCCCTTAGAGGCTTGATGATGTTATGTACGCATATACCTATTCATGGTATGACATTTACATGCATATGCATAACATTATAAATGTTTCATGATTCACAGAGCTATCCAGACTTACAGGTTGAGTCCTTTATTTCATGTCTTTTATATACCGATTTACATGCCTTACATACTCGGTACATTATTCGTACTGATGTCCTTTTTATTATAGATGCTGCATTCATGCCTGCAGGTGTAGGTAACCATTTTGACGAGCCCTCATAGTAGACAAGGTTAGCATTCGATGAAGGATCGGTAAGACCCCACTTCATTAGGAGTGCGGCCGAGTCTATAAGTCATCATGTAAGAGTTTAGCTACAGACTTATGGGTAGGCCGGGGCCCTGCCCCATTTGATGTCGAATACTCTTAGAGGCTTTGTAGACACAAGTTTATTTTATAAAGTATGTCAGAGGCCATGACGGCCCGTATGTATTCATGTTTTAAATACGATGGATCGCTGATAATGTTTGCCCACTTACAATTATACATTACGAGTTGTGGCCATGTTGGCCCATGATAGTAACAAAAAGAATGAATTTAGCCAAGTCGGCCTATCTATGTTCTAGTTTTCGTCAAACGATCATGAGTTATAGAGCGGTTTGCTCAGGCTAGTAAGGCACCGGGTGCTAGCCACGCCTCCACAGGTTAGGGCGTGATAAAGTGGTATCAAAGCAATTCTTTCCTAGGGAGTCTACAAACCGTGTCTAGTAGAGTCTTGTTTATGGGTGAGTTGTGCGCCACACTTATAAGCAGGAGACTACAGGGCATTTAGAACTGTCACTCTTTCTTCTTACTGTAGATCGCCCTGAGCCACAGATTGGAAGATAGCTTAACCCTACATAAAGGCTGAGAGATAAGAGGAAACTAAAGAGTTACATCAGCTAAGTAAATCAAAAGTCTGATTATTGGACCAAGAGAATTATAGAAATCGTGATTGAAACCATTGCAGAATCACTCTTAATATCAGAGGTATAAGAGAGATAGTACATCAGACATATTCTATAACGGCTCTACGATAAAGCCAGTTAGAAGAGTACCAATCTCATAGGAAGTCAGTATGAAGCTTCCATCGGATTATGTATGCAGCAGAGATGCAAGTATTATAGTAGGGTTTCAAGTTGTGGATGTGAATTATTAATATGACGGATATCAAATGGATATTATAATAAGTGTACGAGGCATATTATAAGTGACGTGGGGTCTAAGGAGAGGCCTAAGTGTAAGTCAAGTTGGAAAATTACATGATAGACTAAAGTTCCAAATGAGTACGCACAAGACCAAACTTTGGACACACGTATCTACATATATATAAGGATTTATGTGATGAAAACACTATCAAATGTAAGATTTTTGAGTCTAATTTCTAACGCTTCAAACCGTTCGTCATTTGGACACTCCTACAAGAAGTTATGACCAAATTACCAAATGCTGGCAGAAGGTGACACTACCCCGCCGCCCCATACGGCGCACCTGTGGGGATTTCCAGAACACTTCAAAATTTCGTTTCTAGGCACATTTCTCACTGCCGCGCCGTGCCCCGTGGCGCCCCATGCGGCGCGGCTATGCAAATTATAGTTTTTTTAATAACCCGACCCCATTTTGTTAAATAGCCTTTGGGGCTTAATTTGGGATGATTGTTTGGTGAGTCTAGAGAGAGGTAAGAACATTTTAGAGATAGAAGGAGAAAGCCTAACATCCCAATCATCCAATCTTGCACCAATCTTTAAGAATCAAGGAAGCCAATCACTAGATCATCATCTTTCCGGGTAAGCCCTACTCCTAAACTTTTATGCAAGTGGTTATGAGTTCGTATATATTGTGGGGTTGGAATTAGGCCATGCATGTGACACTAGGTTGTAGTATGTGTGGTTAATGAACCATTTTGGGTAGTTTATTGTTAAAATTGGTTGAGGGAGAAAGGCATTTCCATTGTAGAGCCTTGTAGTCTATTTCGCATCTTAGGTGTTCGACAAAATTCCTAAGAGAGTTACATCATGGGAATCCTTCTAATTATAAACTGATTTTCACTATCTTCCTATAGATTGTTATTGCTAGAAATGTTGGGGAGTTGTAGTAACATAAGGAAAGATCAAACAAGGTATGTTTACTAAACTTTTCTTCTAGAATTGAATCCCATGAGGTTCTTGTAAGTCTCGAGTTATTCATTAGAAATTAACTATTCCGAATAAGCCTTGTGTTGAAAGGTATATGTTCAAAATGTGTTTCGGATGCTCTTATCATATGATGTTATCCTTCAAGAATGTGTTCAAAGCATGAGTTGGGTATAAAAATGTTATGACTCCAAGTAGTGTTTCAAGTGAAGGCTATTATGCCAAATTGTGTATGAAGTCTCAATGTGCATAACTCTTAATTGCTCATAGGTGTACTAAAAGTCATGATCATGGATTCCTTGTTGTCAATAATCTATAAAGATGATTGAAAGTGAAATTAGTAAGTTGGGGATATAAAGTGTGAACACTGCGCCAAGAATGAAAGCTATACTTGTGACTTATAGCGCCAATGAAATGAAATGATGTGTGAAATATTATGAAATGAGCCTTGATTCAACTATTCCAAATTGATTCCGAAAATAGAATCATCCAAAAGCTTATGTACTCAAGTCATGTCCAAATGTGGTTGTTCTAACTAATGCTATGCTTGGTAGGTATTTCCAATATGTTTTGAGTTCTTTCATATTCATGAGTTGAGATTGTGTATTGCCCTTTTTGGGGAAAGGTATTTCAAGAGTATTCTATATGATGATGTTTATGATGATATTCCTTGAAAGTAAAGAAATAAAAGTGTAAAATATGATATGCAACCACAGTGCCATGACTGAAGAATAATATGTATGGCAAAACGAGCCAATGAAATAATGATGTTATAAGTAGTTGAAAGTAACCGTGAAGTGATATATAGTGTGAAAATTTATGAGATGAACATATTTGTACTTATGTTTCCAATGTGTTATAAGCTCCTACGCCCTCATGAGGAGAGGATACAGTGTTCCTAAATATTTTAAATGTTCTTGATATCCTATGATCACCCATGGCAAGTATAAGTAAGTGATGGTATGAACATGAAATGTAGTCGTTTGCCGAAAAGCGAATTATGAGGTGTTGTATGTCCCAATGGTTTCAACTATAGTTGTATGCTTCTGAAATAAAGTATGTAAATAACTTTGATTGTTAAGTACATGAACCTAGTTAATGACCTCAAGATTTCAAGGGAGTGAATAACGAGATGGAAGGGGGATGTCCTATGCTAAATGATGAGGGACCTTAAGAAAAGAAATTGGGCTCATATGCCATTGAAATCGACTTATTGATTTACCATGCATGTGCTAATGTAATGAGTTTTGTTTCTCTATGATGAGCATGAATATGAAGTATTCCAATGATATAGGAAATTTCGACCTTAAATGTAATGACAAACTATGTCGCTTTGAGTTATATATGAGATTGTGATATTGTGATACACCTCCACCTGCATATATTGGGGTGAGGCGGCATGGCGGTGTGATACACCTCCACCCGCATATTTTGGGGTGAGGCGGCATGGCGGTGTGATACACCTCCACCCGCATATTTTGGGGTGAGGCGGTAGGGCCGCTTTGTGTAGAGATTATGGTATTGTGATACACCTCCACCCGCATATACTGAGGCAGCAAGGCCGCTTTGTGTAGAGATTGTGATATTGTGATGCACCTCCACCCATATATATTGAGGTGAGGTGGTAGGGCCGCTTTGTGTAGATATTATGGTATTGTGATACACTTTCACCCGCATATATTGGGGTGAGGCGGCAGGGCCACTTTGTGTAGAGATCGTGGTATCCTGATACACCTTCAGCCACATATGTTGGGGTGAGGCGGCAGGACCTCTTTGTGTGAAGGTGGTTATAGAGGATCTCCAACTTAATATCTATACATTTTAATGGAAGCTCTTAATAAATTTGCTTGACGTTAACGGCTATCTCAGCCCTTTTACTATTACCATGATTCATCATATTTATGTTGTATTTCAAAGCCCTTGAATATGTGTATTTGTATTGTGTAAGTGAACACTGTGCACGGTCTATGAAATACACTGGTGTATTGTGTAAGTAAACACTATGAATGGTCTATGAAACACACAGGTGTATTGTATAAGTGATACTATGAACAGTCTATGAGATGCATAGGTGTATAATATGATATGTGAACACTAAGGACGCTCTATGAAATGTATATGTATAAAATAAGGGAGGAAGGTGCCACTTTCATTTGCCTTGTTTGTACAGGTTGTTACAATTACATTATATTGTGTATTCCACGTATAGTTCATATGGCTCAGTTGATCCTAAATGAAGTTTAGAATGATGCCAGTATAATAAGACTTGAAATGTGATTTTTTGGCATGTTTCGTAGTTTCTTGATGTACTTTATTTGCCTCTTATTTGAGTTACCATATTTTCATATGTTGTTTTGACTGCCTTACATACGAGTACTATTCCACATGTACTCACGTCCCTTTTGTCGGGGGCGCTGCATCTTTTTGTGGATGTAGATATACTTCTACAAGATGATATGAATCTTTGATCGGGATCTTCTTCACTACTTAGCTTATGGTGAGCCCGCTACAGTTCTAGTGGGTGTTTGGGCCTAGTTCATTTTATGTATTTAGGTATCTATTATCATAGAAGCTCCATGTACACTATGGGTCATGTAATTAAAGATTTGAGTTTTGTCATGTATTTATGTTCACAGTATTTACAGCTATTTATAAAGTTGTGTAACCATCATGAGAAAGAATTTATGGGCCATTGAGACAAATATATTCAATATGAATGTCAAGATCTAACTATGTTAAGGTAAATCATGCATGAGTAATGATGAGAGGTTAATGTAAATTAGGCGTGCTCGACTGGATTTACTCGGTTGAGTATCGGTCGCACTCCTGAGTTCGGAGCATGACAAACTTAGTATCAGAGCATGGTTTAAGAATCCTAAGGTGTCATGGAGCTGTGTCAGTAGAGTCCCTCTTATCGGTGAGTTCCCGGCCACACTTATAATAGGGAGGCTACAACGACATTTAGGAAATGTTTCTCTTCTTCTATCCCCGATCATGCGTTAAGGTTCTGAGTTAGTCTCTGAGTTCCCTTGTTAATATCAAGGAATGTTTGCACATCGTGCTACGAAATGAGAAAGGCCTAAGGATTAAAGGAATGATGCACATAACATGCATAATGTGTGAGGTGCCCAATTGTCCTCGTAATGGAGGAAGGAAAAGTCAAGGATACGACCAAGGTAAGCAAGGTCATAGAGTTGGTCTCGAGAGTCATGGTTGTTGTTTTCATGTATATGGTGAAATGTGGTGTTATCTATATGTTGTTTAGGATTGATTTCTGTGATTCTCTGGCAGGTGGATAGGGCCCAATTACAGGGGAGACTCTGGCGAAATTTCTGAAAATTTGGGGAGTTAGCCAAATTTTGGAGCTTTTGGTATGTAGATAAAGATTTAAGTCACATTAGGTGTCTATGGAAGACTTTAACCCTCATTCGAGGACGAATGATCCTAAGTGGGGGAGAATGTAAGGCCCCATTAAAATTTTCTAATGATTTAAGATTTTAAAGTGCGCCAACGGTATTTGGAAATAACGTGTTCGAGTATTAAATGTGTAGCACCCCGAAAAATTTCGAAGTACTTAAGCACTATTAAGAAAGTTGATATGTGCCAATTATATTATTTTGTGTGCAGACGAGGACTATTAATATGATGAATATCAATTGGATATGATAATAAGTGTATGAGGCATATTATAAGTGAAGTGTTGACTAAGGAGAGGCCTAAGTCTAAGTCAAGTTGGAAAATTACATGATAGACTAAAGTTCCAAATGAGTACGCACAAGACCAAACTTTGGACGATCATATCTACATATATATAAAGAGTTATGTGATGAACAACCTATCAAATGTAAGATCTTCGAGTCTATTTTCTCACGCTTCAAATCGTTTGTCATTTGGACACTCCTACATGAAGTTATGACCAAATTACTATGGGGATTTCCAGAACACTTCAAAATTTCATTTCTAAGCACATTTTTCACTGTCAGACCTCGCCCCGCGGCGCCCCATGCGGCGCGGCTGTGCAAATTGTGGTTTTTTTTTTAACCCGACCCTATTTTGTTAAATAGCCATTGGGGATTAATTTGGGACGATTTTTTGGTAAGTCTAGAGAGAGGTAAGTGCATTTTAGAGAGAGAAGGAGAAAACCTAACATACAAATCATCCAATCTTGCACCAATCTTTAAGAATCAAGGAAGCCTATCACTAGATCATCATATTTCCATGTAAGCCCTACTCCTAAACTTTCATGCAAGAGGTTATGAGTTCAAATATATTGTGGGATTGGAAATAGGCCATACATGTGACACTAGGTTGTAGTATGTGGGGTTAATAAACCATTTTGGGTAGTTTCTTGTTAAAATTGGTTGAGGGAGAAAGGGATTTCCATTGTAGAGCCTTGTAGTCTATTTCGCATGTTAGGTGTTCGATAAAATTTCTAAGAGAGTTACATCATGGGAATCCTTCTAATTATCAACCGATTTTCACTATCTTCCTATAGATTGTTATTGCTAGAAGTGTTGGGGCATTGTAGTAACTTAAGGAAAGCTCAAACAAAGTATGTTGGCTAAACTTCTCTCCTAGAGTTGAATCCCATGAGGTTGTTGTAAGTCTCGAGTTATTCATTATAAATTAACTATTCCGAGTAAGCCTTGTGTTGAAAGGTATATGTTCAAAATATGTTTCGAATGCTCTTATCATATGATGTTATCCTTCGGGAATGTGTTCAAAGCATGAGTTGGGTATAAAAATGTTATGACTCCAAGTAGTGTTTCAAGTGAAGGCTATTATGCCAAATTATGTAAGAAGTTTCAGTATGCATAAGACTCTTAATTGCTCATAGGTATACTAAAAGTCGTGATTAGGGATTTCTTATTGTCGATAATCTATAAAGATGCTTGAAAGTGAAAGTAGTGAGTTGGGGATATAAACTGTGAACACCGTGCCAAGAATAAAAGCTATACTTGTGGCCAATAGCGCCAATGATATGAAATGATGTGTGAAATATTATGAAATGAGCCTTGATTCAACTATTCCAAATTGACTCCGAAAATAGAATAATCCAAAAGCTTATGTACTCAAGTCATGTCCAAATGTGGTTGTTCTAACTAATGCTATGCTTGGTAGGTATTTCCATAGGTTTTGAGTTCTTACATATTCATGAGTTGAGATTGTGTATTGCCCTTTTTGGGGAAACGTATTTCAAGAGTATTCTATATGATGATGTTTGTGATGATAATCCTTGAAAGTAAAGAAATGAAATGTGGAATATGATATACGGCCACAGTGCCATGAATGAAGAATAATATATATGGCAAAAGGAGCCATTGAAATAATGATGTTGTAAGTAGTTGAAAGTAATAGTGAAGTGATATATCGTGTGAAAGTTTATGAGATGAACATATTTGTACTTGTGTTTCCAATGTGTTATAAGCTCCTACGCCCTCATGAGGAGAGGCTACAGTTTTCCTAAATATTTTAAATGTTCTTGATATCCTATGATCACCCATGGCAAGTACAAGTAAGTGATGGTATGAACATGAAATGTAGTCATTTGCCAAAACGAGAATTATGAGGTGTTGTATGTCCCAATGGTTTCAACTATAGTTGTATGCTTCTGAAATAATGTATGTAAATGACTTCGATTGTTAAGTCACCAAGAGTCATGAACCTAGTTAATGACCTCAAGATGTCAAGGGAGTGAAAAATGAGATGGAAGGGGGATGTCCTATGCTAAATTATGATGAACCTTAAGAAAAGAAATTGGGCTCATGTGCCATTGAAATCAACTTATTGATTTACCAAGCATGTGCTAATGTAATGAGTTGTGTTTCTCTATGATGACCATGAACATGAAGTATTTCAATGATATAGGAAATTACAACCTTAAATGTAATGACAAACTATGTCGCTTTGAGTTATATATTTGATTGTGATATTGTGATACACCTCCACCCTCATATATTAGGGTGAGGTGGCAGGGCCACTTTATGTAGAGATTGTGGTATTGTGATACACTTTCACCCGTATATATTGGGGCGAGGCGGTAGGACCGCTTTGTATTGAGATTATGATATTGTGATATACCTCCACCCGCATATATTAGGGTGAGGCGGCAGAGCCGCTTTATGTAGAGATTGTGGTATTGTGATACACCTCCACCCGCATATATTGGGGTGAGTAGGTAGGGCCGCTTTGTGTAGATATTATGGTATTGTGATACACTTTCACCCGCATATATTGGGGTGAGGCGGCAGGGCCGCTTTGTGTAGAGATCGTGGTATCCTGATACACCTTCAGCCACATATGTTGGGGTGAGGCGGCAGGACCTCTTTGTGTGAAGGTGGTTATAGAGGATCTCCGGCTTAATATCTATAAATTTTAATAGAAGCTCTTAATAAATTTGCTTGACGTTAACGGCTATCTAAGCCATTTTTACTATTATCATGATTCATCATATTCATGTTGTATTTCCAAGCCCTTGAATAGGTGTATTTGTATTGTGTAAGTGAACACTGTGAACGGTCTATGAAACACACAGGTGTATTGTATAGGTGATACTGTGAACGGTCTATGAGATGCATAGGTGTATAATATGATATGTGAACACTAAAGACGGTCTATGACATGTATATGTATAAAATAAGGGAGGAAGGTGCCACTTTCATTGGCCTTGTTTGTACATGTTGTTACAATTACATTATATTATATATTCCACTTATAGTTCATATGGCTCAGTTGATCCTAAAAGAAGTTTAGAATGATGCCAGTATAATAAGATTTGAAATGTGATTCTTTGGGATGTTTTGTAGTTTCTTGATATACTTTATTTGCCTCTTATTTGAGTTACCGTATTTTCATATGTTGTTTTGACTGCCTTACATACGAGTACTATTCCACATGTACTCATGTCCCTTTTGCCGGGGGCGCTGCATCTTTTAATAGATGCAGGTATACTTCTACAAGATGATATGGATCTTTGATAGGGATTTTCTTCACTACTCTGCTTATGGTGAGGCCGCTACAGTTCTAGTGGGTGTTTGGATCTAGTTCATTTTATGTATTTAGGTATCTATTATCATAGAAGCTCCATGTACACTATGGGTCATGTAATTAAAGATTTGAGTTTTGTCATGTATTTATGTTCACAGTATTTACAGTTATTTATAAAGATGTGTAACCATCATGAGAAAGAATTTATGGGCCATTGAGCCAAATGTATTCAATTTGAAAGTCAAGATCTAACTATGTTAAGGTAAATCATGCATGAGTAATGATGAGAGGTTAATCTAAATTAGGCTTGCTCAACTGGTTTACTCGGTTGAGCGCCGGTCGTGCTCCCTGTGTTCGGGGCATGACAGTTCTCGTGGTAGATTGTTCCATGGTTGTGAACGGTGAATGTATGTTAAGAGGTTGGAAACTGATGGTATGTACTATAGATATGTTATTGTGGGATTTTTGGAGGCTATCTACCTACTTCGGAAGGATCGGAATTGATTTGGAGGCTACTAGTAGGTCTAATAAGGAAGTGTGTTCTAAATCGGGTCAGATTTATCTTCCCAGCACAGTTATTGTGAAGGGGTATATTATCGGTCAGGGTGGATCGCATTTATGTTCTGATATGTCTCATTTGTTACTCTCCTATGCTGCGATGGGTTGTGATCGATTGGTTATCTGCACACCAATGCGGTTATGTTTGGGCTTTGCAGCACAATTCGAGCTAGACTGCTCTTGGGGTGTTGAATGGTTGATTATGCCTTGGTTATGGTCTTCCTGTTTCTAGTATATAGTGATATCCATATCTCTATAGTTATGGTCATGTGCTTCGTGTATTTGATGTTGATATGCTTATAGTTGTTGATTGTGAGTATCATCTCTTGACGTATTTCAGGTGGACCGGTGTCGGATTGGGTCATGCATCGCAGGGGCGTTATGCTAGGATATGATCCTTTGTGCTTATCTTATGTGTTATGTTTCCCCTTGTGTGGTGGATTGATAGCATTGCACTTCATGGTGGTATCTATTGAGCTGGCGGGATGGTTTCTTCATTCCTATTATCTTTCCATCATTGGGTATATTTGAGTTATTGTTCGTTCGTCCACGAATTGTATGGTATGTGACTCTAAGTAGGATTTGTGTGGCAGGTCAGTCGAGTAGCTTGTACTGGATGGGGTGATGTTATTGGGCCTGAAATGAGTGCCATCGGATTTGATTAAGGTATGTTTGCAAGAATTGTGTCACTAGTCGGTTTAGATTTTGGCTATGGTTCTTATTGGGCAAGAGAACTCCACGACTTGTTAATCTGATGGGTGGTTGTGAGTTTTTATATGTTTCTTTCATCATTGGAAATGTACGAAGGTTTAAAACAAGATTTTAGTTTATATGAGGTTTGTTACCGATGTCGGGTTGGTTAATGAGCAGTTATTGCGGTTGGAAGTTATTTCTATGAGTATTTGAGTTATGTGGTATATCATATGATTATGTCTTGAGATATTGTTATGGATTGATACAGTTTGTTCAAAGTTATATGGTGCATAGATGCAAGAATCGGGTCATATAATGAGTTCCGGATGTTGGGGATTTTGGTTTTGAGATTTATGGACTAAGGTTGAAGTAAGGATCCTCCGTTAGGTGGGGTTTTCGGGCATATATGGATTGGGGTGACATAGGATCACCCATGGTTATGTGTATGGCGAGAGTATATGGCGATTTGATGGCTTTGGAACGACTCTTGGCACGTTCGAGAATGAACGTATGTTTAAGTGGGGGAGAATGTAACAACCCGACTGGTCGTTTTGAGCTTTGGCATTCCATTCGATGGTTTGAGACTTTGAGTAGCTTCATATTATGTATTATAACTTGCGTATATGGTTGGTTTTGGTTTTCGAGCGGTTCAGGATTGATTTCGAAGAATGATTCTCGTTTTAGAAACTTTAAGTTGGAAGAGGACCAAGGTTTGACTTTTGGGTAAACAAACTCAGAATCGGGTTATAATTATTCCAATACGTTTGTATGATAATTTTGGACATGTCCACAATGTTTGGTTAAATTCTTATGAGTTTTGGATAAGTTTGGGTTATATGGTGATTGTTTTCGATTTTGACGTCGATTTGAGAATAAAGGTTACCATATTAAGCAAACGGCCTTTGATTCATGTTTTGACTAAACCATAATATCCGTATCATAATTATGGAACCGTAGAAACTGAAATTACCAAGTTTCGACATCGTATGAGGAATTTATGGTTATTTTACTAAGAATTGGGTTGCCAGATTTTTCAGATTAATTACGAAATTGTCACTGAATTCGTATTTAAAAATGTGCACTATTTTCAAATATTAAAACCAACATATCTCCTTCATTATAAGGTCAAATGGAGTGATTCAAAAGCCTAACTTTACTAAAATTTCACAAGAAATCCATTTGAGGCATGAAAAGCGAGTTTCATGATTGTTTGGCATAAGAAACGAGGCAGAGCATCTGGGCGTTTTTGGCTATTAATGTTGTTGGAGTTTTTCTCATCTTGAAAGTTTGGGATTGGGAGAATTCAAGGATGTTATTCAAGTTTCTTCCATGCGGTAAGTGTTTTCTACTCGGTTTTGATTATATTCCTTGATTCCATCTTCGTTTTTAGCATTTGATTGATGATTTCAAAAGAGAAATTGGGGATTTTTGTCTAGACTTTCCTAAAGTGAAGTTTTGAGTTTTGAACACCGATTTAGAGTCAGAATTAAGTGAAATTAATATGGTTGGACTCGTAATTTAATGGGTTATCGGATTTTGTGAGTTTTGTCGGGTTCTGAGGTGCAGGCCATGGTTTAATCTTTTGGTTGACTTTGGGTAAAAGTGTAAAGATTTGACCTTTATCGATTGGGTTTGCTTCCTATAGTATATTTGATGATTTTGAGTTACTTTTGGTTAGTTTCGAGCCGATGATTTGAGCGGGATGGCACTTCTAGTGTATCGATTGGGCTTATTTGAGGTAAGTATTTTGTCTAACTTTATGTGAGGGAAACTACCCTTAGGATTTGGGTTGATTGTGCTATTTGTGTTATGTGAAAGTCGTGTACGCGAGGTGACGAGTGGGTACACGAGCTATATGTGGTATTTGATCGATTTAGATTATCTAGACTATTTCCATGCCTTTAATTGAATTGTCATAACATGTTATTTATCTCTTTGTTAATCTACTCTTACATGCTCTATTGACGTTGTTAGCACTTGGTCTACCTCTTACTTGTTATTTTTCTCTTTTATGCTTTAGTTGAAGTTATTGCATTCCTTATTGTCTTGTTACCTCTTAATTGTTGAATCACTTTTAATTGAAGTTGTTATTTCATGGAATATCATCTTGTTGAGTTATTGGTGTTGAAGTTGTAATAGCCGTTATCACATTTGAGGCAAAGTTGTTAATTGTTGAGATACCTTTCCTTGTTGAGCATTCTCATTCATTTTGTTATTGTTGAAATTCTTGTACACATTGTGGTTGAGCCATAGACTATTTTTTGTGAAAATATTGGTATTGTTGACTTTGTGGCATGACATATGGACACTTGTGGTGCGAGTTGTGATTGTGTTATGATATTGATATGTATGTGGTGGTATAAGGCTAGGGGTTGATATGCATGTGGTAATGATACGTGTGTTGCTAGTAGGCGGACTACTTGAAGCCACGCGGTGAGATAAGGTGGGCTAAAACGCATGTAGCTATTTCGGGAAAAAAGATTTTCAAAACTAAATGTAAGGCTCACGCGATGATATAAGGAAAGATTGTGATTGAAATTGTGAAATGTGAATACAAGACGTTACCTCGGTTGTGATTTTCATTGTACATTCCATGTTGGAACAACTTGTTGATTTGAATGGTCATTGTTCTTTCTTCAATCATTCATCCGCATTTTGATTGTGTTTGGTTATTCGTTGTTATCTTGGTGTTGGAACGATTGTGGTTTCTTGTGTGAGTCATGCATTCTACGTGATTTGTTGTGTTGCTTTAACATGCCAATCTGTGCCTCCGTTATAACTCGGTGAATTGATTGTTAATATGAATTTAATTGTGCAGAGTCACTATATCATATTCTGTTGAATTGTTGGTAACATAATGGTTTAAATAAAATAATTATTAACATACTTTATTCTATGTGCCTCTTAAGATAGAACTCGTTATCTCACTCGGTGTCTTATTATTCTAAATGGTTATCGTACTTTCACTATAATTGGGTTCTCAAATTATACTCATCCCCCTGTTAGATGTTTACCTTACTTATAATTATTATCATGTTTTTCCTTAATAAATTCTATATTTAATTCACTAATTTAACTTATGTTTTGTTTTGTTTTAAATGATACTTTTACTCAATTTTATTGATTTCTAAACTAAACCCATCTTATACTCTATTTCGTACAAATTGTATATTATTTTCCTTTACTTGATTTCTAAAATAAACTCATTATTTCATTTGACACCTTACTTTATTCAAGATTGTTGTTATATTTTATGGTGTTTAAATATATCTTTCGTTCATCTAAATTAATATTTATCACTGTTGCAAAGTACATGGTAGCACGTGGGCTTTGCCGTGTGAATGTAATTGTTATTGTGGGCACGAGGTGCCATATGTGTAAGATTTAGAAATTATGGTCCATGACTTGTGGTGTATGAGGTGTGGTGCCTCGAGGTAATTCTTGTTGTAAGTCCATGCATTGGGAGAGATTGGATTATTTGAGTTGGCATCCATTTTTCCTTATTTGAGTTCATTTACATCTCATCGGTGTTCTGATTATATTGTTTCTTTATTACTCGTTTACTACTTTGCTGCCATTTATGTTTCTATTACTTCATTGTTGGTTGTAAATCAATAATTTTTCCGTCGTTGGTCTTACACTGATAATCTTTCCATTGTTTGCTTATGTATATCTTGAACATGTTTCTATGTCTAGTAGGTGTCTTGACCTGGCCTTGTCACTACTCTACCGAGGTTAGGCTTGATACTTACTGGATACCATTGTGGTGTACTCATGTTATGCTTCTACACATTTTTGTGTAGATCCAGTTATTCTGGTTATGTTATTGAGAGTTGGGGCCTGAGGGGCATGTTGTGAGAGATATTGTGGATCGGGATGCATGCTGTAGCAGGACTTATAGGCTTTATTATTATTTATGGGATTGGGCTGCATGCCGTAGCAGGCGTTATAGGCTTTATTATTATTTATGTGGTGTTCTGGCAAGGAGAAGTGTCAACTTGAGGGTAATTCGGAAGGGACACGGAGAAATAGGACATCTTGTAGTAGGTTGGATCAGCATGGTAATGAATATGATCGGTCTTTTGGGTACTTATTATGTGGTAAATCTGTACAGGTGTTTTGTGGCAATACTCTTGGGTTTGGCGACCTGCGTGACTTGGTTGAGTTAGAGGGATTCAGTTCTGATTGCTTGGTTATGTGCAAATGGGTTTCAAAGTGTTCACCATATGACGACCTGCACCATATGAGGGGTATGTTGCGTATTATAATTTTCTCCTGGATGTGATCAAGTGTAAGGTTTCTGACTGAATCGGGTATGTATTCTAGTTGTGACTCAGAGTTGATAATGAGATTCCCGTGCTTTTTGCATGATGGCATGATAGATTTGGTGCATCCTGTGGGATTGAGATTTGCATGTTCAAGGTGGCGATTCAGATTTAGACAGCATGGATGGTTTTCAGATGATTACATGAATGCTATTACTAGTTGGAATTGCTTAAGAAGGGTGCGCATTTCAGAAGGCACACTGTGTTTTGACTTAAGGATGCTTCATTGGTATTACGGTACTCGTCTGGTTGATCGACTACTAGTATTCAAATTTTGCTTTGTGGCACGAAAGAATTATAGAAGTATTTATCGTGGGATGATTGTGTATGAAGGATGCGTCAGTAACTTGAGTGGTCGAGTTGGGATTGGATATAATGATTCATGTGTTCTATGGATTTGGAGACTATGAGTTCTCGTAGGCAAATTGTTCCTTGGTTGTGGACTGTGAAGGTATGACCAAAGTTATACAATAGTATGTGTTTTGGTTAGGTCATTGTAGACTCTCGGAGGGTTATTTATCTATTTGTGGATGACCAGAGTTGATTTGGGGGCCTATTGGTAGTCCTAATGACGACGCGTAATCTACATCAGGCCGGATTTGTTGACTCAACACTGTTATTGTTGAGGGGTGTGTCATTCAGTTGGAGTTGAGCTTGTTCGTGTTCTGATATATTATATGTGTTACTCTTTCATGCTACAGTGGGTTGTGATCTGTTGGTTATTTGCAGACACGGTGCATTCTGTCTTGGTCTTGTGACAAAATTTGAGCGAGATGGTTCTTGGAGTGTTGAATAGTTGATTATGCCTTTGTTATGGTCTTTTCGGGTTGTGATATATTGTGTTATTCATTTCTCCACGATTAGGGACATACACTTCGTGTACTTGATTTTGAATTGCGTGTGGTTGCTGATTTTGAGTGTTGTGGCTTGAGGTATTTCATATGGACCAGTGTTTGGATGGGGTCACACATTGCAGCTGGGTTATGTTGGGATATGATCCTTTATGATAGATTCATGTGTTTTGGTTCTACTATGTGTGATTGGTTCGTAGCATTGCGTTTGTGGTGGTACTTGTTGAGCTTGCGGGACGGTTCTCTCATTTAAGTCATTTTTCCATGTTTGAGTACATTTGAATTATTGCTTATTGGTGCACGGATTGCACGGTTTGTGGTTTTAGGTTGTATTGGTGTGGCATGTCAATAGAATGGTTGTGTTTGATGAGATGAGGTCATTGGACCTAGAATGGGTACTATCATATTTGATTACGCTATGTATGAAAGAATAATTTTAGAAGTTGGCTTAGAATTTGGTTTTGGTTCTTGTCGGACGAGAGAGAGCTCCATGACTTGTTGATCTGATGAGTGGTTATGAGTTTCTACGTTTTTCTCTCACCATCGGCATTGTACGAAGGGTTAGAACAAGGTTTTAGGTTATATGAGGTTTATTACCGGTGTCGGGCTTGTTTTCTAGAAGCTATTATGGTCAGAAGTTACTGTTGTAGGTATCCGAGTTATGCGGTATATCATGTGATTACATATTTGGTTATGTTTATGACTTGATACAGCTTGTTCAGACTTATACAGTGTGTAGATGCGAGATTTGGGTCTTGTGAGGAATTCCGGATGTTGGAAATTGGGTTCCAAGATTTATGGGCTAAGGTTGAAGGAAGAATCTTCGGTAATGTTGAGTTGACAGACTTATATGGATTAAGGTGACCTGGGACCACCCCCGGGTACGTGTCACGCCCCAAAACCGAGGAGCACGACCGGGGCTCAACCGAGTAAACCCGGTCGAGCAAGCGTATTAGATTTCCTTCTATCCAAACTCATTCATGAATAAGAGAATATATATTTTCGTTAATCAAACAATAGAGTGATCATGTCTGCAATACCAATTTCTTACCATTAGTTACTTCATTTTAAAGTCTCAATTTCACACACATTTTTCATAATCTGAAGTGGAAATAGTAATTCAAACACAACATAACGAGTTTGGCTTCCCCAGCACCAATATACAACCCACACTATGTATACCGAGCCTCTATAGATAAAGAAGAGTACAATGATAATGCTGGCAACAAGGTCTCGGCTATACCTCAAACAAAATAGACAAGAACAAAAGATACAGGACCTCGGGATGAAGTGGGGCTCACCAAGTCAGCTGGGAAGAAGGTGTACTGCTATCACTAATCATTATCTCCTATTGTGGAACCACCTGCATCCATTTAAAGATGCAGTGCCCTCGGCAAAAGGGACATTAGAACCACCAAATAGTACTAGTATGAAAACCAAACACCAATTTAAGGATTCGGAAATACATTATGAATATGATTAACCAGGACGGCAATAGAATAATATAGATAACCATTTAAACCAGAGCAAGCTTATTAAGAGCTATCAATAACATTTATAGGATTTAATATGAGATCCTATGTAACCATCTTTGCACAAAGCGACCCTGCCGCCTCACCCAATGTATGCAGGTGGAGGTGTAAGCACAATACCAAAACTCTACTCAAGCGTCCCTTCAGCCTCACCCCAATGTATGTGGGTGGAGGTAGAACCACAGTACCAAAAACCTACACAAAGAGGCCATGCCGCCTCACCCCAATATGTGCGGGTGGAAATGCATCAACAATACCAATACCTACACAAAGCGGCCATGCCGCCTCACCCCAATATATGTATGTGGGTGGTGGTGCAATCAAAAATACCAAAATCATACACAAAGCGGCTATGCCGCCTCATCCCAATATATATACATGGGTGGTGGTGCAACATCAATACCAAAACTATACATAAAGCGGTCGTACCGCCTCACCCCAATGTATGTGGGTGGAGGTGTAATCCCACAATACCATAATCCCTACACAAAGTGGTCATGCCGCCTCACCCCAATATATGCGGGTGGAGGTGTATCACAATCACAATCTCTCCACAACTTTGCATAATAACTTCCACATAAATCACGACTTGAAATTATAACATGTAGATACACAATCCATAGTTTGGAACACCTCCTCAATTTATAATGCAATATGATAAGAGCATTTGAAACACGAATTGAACATATATCTTTATCACAAAACTTATCGGAATACTCGATTTGAAATCAACATCTTGGAACTTACAAGGATAATGGGGATTCCAATTCTTAAAGAAGAGTTTAGCCAACATACCTCAATGGAGCTTCCTTAATCTCTAAAATATTCCGGAATTCTTAGCAACTTCAATCTATTTTTAAAATATAACAAATTGAACCAAAATTAGGAAGATGCTCATGGTTTTAGCTCATTTGAGTTTTTTATCAAACAGTAGGTGTGCATTAAGGTTTCAAGGTCTTTTTATGGAGGATTCCATCATCCCACAACCCAATCTTTACCATTTTTAGCTCAACAATCTTCCTACACCCTTTGATAACACATGCATGTAAAATAAACGACTCTCATGCCCAAAAATTATCTTGCTAATTACCCATTTCTAGATAAAATTCGAAATTGAGGGTTAGGGTGTAGAATCTTACCTCTAGGATGAAGACCTAGTAAGTTTCCCTTCTTAATCTTCCAAATTTGAGCAAGAATTGAAGAACAATTATTGAGGAACACCTTCTCACTCTAGGGCACTCTCTCTCACTCTCAATTGTCAGATTTTAGCTCAAAATGGCCCAAAGCGTGTATTTAACGAAGTAGGGTCGGATTTTAAAAACCCAAAAATGAAGCTCCGGAACAAGGTCTGCGATTGCATATGCAATCGCATAATCGATATGCGGACCGCACATCGGCCGCATAATTGGTGTCCAAAGCTGGCCAAAAATCTACCTGGGTCTGCGGTCACTATGCGGCCCGCAGACCTGTTTTGCGATCGCATAATGAACCGCAGAACAGTTCTGCGGTCGCATAGTCGACCGCAGAATGGCATCCAAAATTGCCCCTCTCCTGCCTCACTCTGCGACCATTATGCGGTCCGCAGAGTGATTCTGCGATCGCATAATGGACCGCCGAAACGTATTTTTTTGCCAAAAAGTTTCCTTTATCCCCCAGAAACGTAAAACCAATTCAGCACCACAAAATATTATTTTCTTTTGAAAAATTTTACGGGGCCTTACAGTATGTGCATAGTAAGGTTACACAGTTTGGATGACTTTGGAATGACTCTTGGCACGTTCGAGGAAGAACATATGTTTAAGTGGGGAAGGATGTAATGAATCGACCGGTCGTTTGAGTATTTGCATTCTATTCGATGGTTCGAGGGCCATATGAAGTATTATGACTTGTGTGTATCGTCGGTTTTCATTTTCGGGTGATTCGGGATTGATTTTGACGAAGGATTCTCATTTTAGAAGCTTTAAGTTGGAAGAGTTGACTAAGTTTGACTTTTATAAATTTCACTCCGGACCGGAGTTTTGATGGTTCTGTTAGGTGCGAATGGTGATTTTCGACTTGGGTATATGCCCGGATTTGCATTTGGATGTTTCTAGAAGGTTTCAGCACTAATTGGCGAAAGATAAAAATTTGAAGGTTTAAAATGTTCATAAGTTTGATTGGGAGTTGACTTCGATGTTATTGAGTTCGGATTGTTATTCCGGGAGTTGGAATAGGTTCGATATGTCATTTGGAACTTGTGTGCAAAGTTTGATTGTGATCCGAGTTGGTTAGGCGTGAATCAGACACTTGGTTGGAATTTTAGAAGTTTATGAACTTAAGAGAGTTTAACATGTGATTTGGTCTTTGATCCTTTGATATGTTGTTTTTGTATGTGTTTTGAGATTTTGGATAGGTATGGATGATGTTTATGGACTTGTTGGGATGATTGGACGGGGTCCTGAGAGGTTCGCATGAGTTTTGAACAAGTTTGAGCATTTTGGCACCTTGTAAGGTTTTGGAGATGTAGGAGTGCGGAGGGCACTTTTTAAAGTGCTGAGGGAACTTTTGGAGTGTTGAGGCAAAGCATCAAGTGAGGCCGCAAACCCCAGAGTGCGAAGGTATTGTTCAAAGTGCGGACCGCACCGAGGGCCGCAACAGGAAATCTGCAGGTTTGTTGGTCCGACTTCGGGAGCATATATCTTGCAATCTATAAGGAATTTTGAAATGTTTCAAAAATAAAAGTTGTATCCCTTTGAGTCTAGTTTCTAGAAAATCAAATCTTTCATCATTTGGACATTTTTTAAGAAAGTTATGGTCAATTTACTAAAGACTGGTAGTACAGTTGCTGCTGAGTGCGGCCGCGGAACTTGGAAGTGCAGACCCCACAAATAAAAGTGTGGTCAGCACCGTGGGAGATCAGATGTTGCACTATATAAACGGGAATTTTGGACTTTTTTTTCATTCTTCACCACTTTAGAGACTTGGGAGCTCGGGTTTGAAGGGTTTCAACCTAGACCTTCATTTACAAGCTTGGGGTAAGTGATTCTAACATATATCTATGAGATTTACATGAATTCATCTCTAGATTTAACATCAAACATGTTATAGTTAGGTCATTGTAGTCTCTTGGAGGGTTATTTATCTATTTGTGGATGATGACCAGAATTGATTTGGGGTCCCATTGGTAGGCCTAATGACTACGCGTAATCTACACCGGGTCAGATTTGTTGACTCAGCACTGTTATTGTTGAGAGGTGTGTCATTCAGTTGGAGTTGTGCTTGTTCGTGTTCTGATATATTATATGTGTTACTCTTTCATGCTACAATGGGTTGTGATCTGTTGGTTACTTGCACACATGATGTGTTTTGTCTGGGTTTTGTGGCAAAATTTAAGCGAGATGGTTCTTGGAGTGTTGAATAGTTGATTATGCCTTTGTTATGGTCTTTCCAGGTTGTGTTATAGTTTGTTATTCGTTTCTCCAAGGTTAGGGTCATGCACTTCGTGTACTTAAAGTCAAATTGCGTGCGGTTGTTGATTTTGAGCATTGTGGCTTGAGGTATTTCATATGGTCCAGTGTTTGGATGGGGTCACGCGTTGCAGCTGGGTTATGTTGGGATATGATCCTTTGTGATAGATTCATTTGTTTTGGTTCTACTATGTGTGATGGGTTCGTAGCATTGCGTTTCTGGTGGTATTTGTTGAGCTTGCGAGACGGTTCCCTCATTTAAGTCATTTTTCCATGTTTGACTACATTTGAATTATTGCTTATTGGTGCACGGATTGCATGGTTTGTGGCTTTAGGTTGTATTGGTGTGGCATGTCAATAGAATTGTTATGTTTGATGAGATGAGGTCATTGGACCTAGAATGGGTTATCGGATTTGATTACGGTATGTATGGAAAAATAATTTTAGAAGTCGGCTAGAATTTGGATTTGGTTCTTGTTGGGCGAGAGAGAGCTCCATGACTTGTTGATCTGATGAGTGGTTATGAGTTTCTACGTATTTCTCTCACCATCGACAGTGTACGAAGGGTTGGAACAAGGTTTTAGTTTATATGAGGTTTCTTACCAGTGTCGGGCTTGTTTTTGGGAATCTATTGTGGTCAGAAGTTATTGTTGTGGGTATGCGAGTCATGTGGTATATCTTGTGATTACATCTTGGGTTATATTTATGACTTGATATAGCTTGTTCAGACTTATATAGTGTGTAGATGCGAGATTCGGGTCTTGTGAGGAATTTTAGATGTTGGAAATTGGGTTCCAAGGTTTATGGACTACGGATCTTCGATTATGTTGAGTTGACGGGCTTATATGGATTGGGGTGATGTGGGACCACCCCCGGGTATGTGCATGGTAAGGTTACATAGTTTGGATGACTTTGGAATGACTCTTGGCACGTTCGAGGATGAACGTATGTTTAAGTGGGGGAGAATGTAATGACTCGACCGGTCATTTTGATCATTTTCATTCTATTCGATGGTTCGAGGGCATGAGTAGCTCCGTATGAGGTATTATGACTTGTGTGTATCGTCGGTTTTCATTTTGGGGTGATTCAGGATTGATTTTGAAGAAGGATTCTATCTTAGAAGCTTTAAATAGGAAGAGTTGACCAAGTTTGACTTTTATGTATTTGACCCCGGACCGAAGTTTTGATGGCTCTATTAGGTCTGAATGGTGATTTTGAACTTGGGCGTTTGCTCGGATTTGCATTTGGATGTTTCTAGAAGGTTTCAGCACTATTGGCAAAAGTTGAAAATTTGAAGATTTGTAATGTTCAAAAGTTTGACAGGGAGTTAACTTCGATGTTTTCGAGTTCGGATTATTTTTTTGGGAGTTGGAATAGGTTCGTTATGTCATTTGGAACTTGTGTGCAAAGTTTGATTGTGATCCGAGTTGGTTAGGCATGAATCAGACACTTGGTTGGAAGTTTAGAAGTTTATGAACTTAAGAGACTTTAACATGTGATTTGGTCTTTGATCCTTTGATGTGATGTTTCTGTATGTGTTTTGAGATGTTGGATAGGTCCGGATAATGGGTATGGACTTGTTGGGATGATAGGACGGGGTCCCGAGAGGTTCGGGTGAGTTTTCAACAAGTTTGAGCATTTTAGCACCTTGGTGAGATTCTGGAGATGTAGAAGTGCGGAGGGCACTTTTTAGAATGCTGAGGGAACTTTTGGAGTGCTGAGGAATAGCCTCAACTACGGCCACAAACCTGTTACACCCCATGTTTTCGTGCGTGAAAGTACGTCGTAAGTTAACCGACGTAAACTCGGGAATGAGATTATAAGTATTATGCTATTTCAAACAAGTAATAAGTAAATTCGTGAAGGTGAACGGGTGAACGAATCGAAGAAAATGAGTTTCGTCGAAGTTTGACATTTTGAGATAAAATACGGTCCGAGCTATAATACCCGATATTTATGGACTTATGCCATACAAGGTACCACATGACCATGATAGTAAGATGTATAAAGTGTGTTAAGAGTGAGTAGTATTTTAAGTAATTTGAGATAATTCTTAATTGTGTGGATAATTTGGTAATTATGGATTTTTACGTGGGAGATTGACTTGTAAATTGAATTTTGTGGATAATGCTTAAGGGGAACACCCCCTCAACGTGGCAGCAAGCATGAAGGCTTAATCAAGCCTAATGTGACTAAGTAAGTTATGAGGCTAAGTGGAAAAATTTAGGGAATTCTTTGGCAAGAATCCATACAAAGTGGGGCCCACCACTTTGATAAAGAAATCTTCCTACATCACACTTATATTTTCTAAGTAACGGATGGGAAAGCCACCAAAAGAATTCATACAACCCACAAAATTCTATAAGCAACGTGATAATTTGCAATAGCAACGTGATTGCTTCAACATTTCATACGAAGACTACTTACATGGGATTTGCGATTCCAAGGGAGTACGGTGAAATCTTTCTCAAGAATATGATACGGATTTTTCCCATCTCCGATCTTGCCATCACGTATTTTTTCGCAATTGTCATGGGTTAGAGGGATTGTCAAGAGAATCGGCTCAGGTATGTTAAGGCTATCCCTTCTTTCTTTTTGGCATGATCCAAATAATACAAATGAAACGAGCAAAATACGCAACTTTCATAAATGACTCTATTCATAGAAATACTAGGGGTGTCTATATTCTTGATTCCCCATGTGTCTTATTATTCTATCACCTGTTCATGGGTCTCAGAAAATACGTAAGTTGATAAAGTTTATTTCATGACATTAATCAGAGGCATAATGGTCTTATGACATTCCGAGAGATTTTATTGACGTACTTCTCATGCATTGCATTCATTTATACATGTACATTGACCCATAACCAGATGGCGTTATATACACGTATATTATATGTATATGAGATATGGGAAAAGGCTATGGCATTATATACGCACCACCACCTGATCAGCTGGTATACATTGATGATTTGCCCACAGTGGTCGAGATGATATGATGGGATGCCCTCAAAGGCTTGATGATGTTATGAACGCATATACCTATGCATGGTATTACATTTATATGCATATGCATGACATTATAAATATGAAATGATTCACAGAGTTATTCAGACTTACATGTTGAGTCTTTTACTCTATGTTTCTCTCATGTCTATTACTTACTGATTTTCATTCATTACATACTCGGTACATTATTTGTACTGACGTCCCTTTTGCATGGGGACGCTATGTTTCATGCCCGCAGGTCCCGATAGACAGGTCGAGAGTCCTCCAAGTAGGCAATCAGCTCAGCGGAAGATGTTAGTGTGCTCCATTTGCTCCGGAGTTGCTATTTGGCCAGTATGATTAGGACATGTATTGTTTGGTATGGCGGGGCTCTGTCCCGACCTTTATGACAATTATGTATTCTTAAAGGCTTGTAGACAGATGTCATGTACGTAAAATATTGTATGGCCTTGTCGGCCTATGTTCAATGTACGAGTGATCATTTTGGTCTTATAGGCCGTATGTCTTATGTATAAGTTGGTATTACATGCTTTATTCTACTTATCTCACGACCGCCTTTCTGGCTCATTTACCTATAATAGTAAGATACGTTATGTTGGTACTCGATTGTGTAAGGTACCGGGTGCCCGTCGCAGTCCATCGGTTTGGGTCATGACAAAACCTCAGAGTGCATAGGCATTGGCCAAAGTGTGCACCGCATTGAGGGCCCCAACAGGACATCTGCAGGTTTATTGGTACGAATTCGGGAGCTTATATCTTGCAATCTATAAGGAATTTGGAGATGATCCATAAATAAAAGTTGTAACCCTTTGAGTCTAGTTTCTAGAAATTCAGTCTGTTCATCATTTGGACATTTGTACAGAAAGTTATGATCAATTTACTAAAGACTGGTAGTGCAGTTGCCTGCACAATATGGATTGCGGCCGTGGAACTTGGAAATGCGGACAACACAAAAAAATATGTGGTCAGCACTATGGGAGATCAGATCTTGCACTATATAAACGGGATTTTTGGACTTTTATATTATTCTTCACCACTTTAGAGACTTTGGAGCTCGATTCTGAAGGGTTTCAACCTAGACCTTCATCTACAAGTGTCACGACTCGGAATTTCCACCTTCGGGGCTGTGATAACGCCTAACATTTCACTTGCTAGGCAAGCCAACGTTAGAGGATCTTTAAGCCAATTTTTAATCAATTCAATTAAGTAAAACCAATTAAGCCGAAGAGAAACTAAAACGGAATACAAATGACATAAAACCAATAATATCTAAGTACAACCCGGATCTGGAGTCACAAGTTTACGAGCTTCTAGAATCTCTACAAAATAGGGTTTGAAATAAATACAATTGTCTCGAATGAAAAGAACATTAAATGGGGGGAAATGGAAGGGGACTTCAAGGTCTGCGGATGCCAGCAGATCTGCCTCGAGTCTCTAAATGCCAATCTGAGCTGGTACGCCTCACGGACAGCTGGGACCAGTACCAAAATCTGCACAAGAAGTGTAGAGTGTAGTATGGGTACAACCGACCCAATGTACTCTGTAAGTGTCAAGCCTAACCTCGACGAGGTAGTGACGAGGCTATGACAAGACACCCACGTAATTAAACATGTACAAACGGAAATATACGTACTAGCAGATAAAGAATAAACAAGTACAATTGGGAGGGGACATGCGAAAGGGGTACAAGATATGGTAACTACAGCAGGGAATAATAACAAGAATCAGTCAATAAACCTTCAATCCCCAAAATGAACAAGCATAATGAATAAAACTGCACGGCATCACCCTTCGTACTTTTACTCTCAGCCTCACTATGAAACAGTAATAACGGCACGGCATCACCCTTCGTGCTTTTACTCTCAATATCACCATAAAATGATAAATACGACATGGTATCACCCTTCATGCTTTTACTCTCAATTTCATCATGAATTAATAGATACGACACGGCATCACCTTTCGTGCTTTAACTCTCAAATACCACACGGTATCACCCTTCGTGCTTTAACACTCTCCCTTACCATGTAACAGTGAACATATAACAATAGGGAGATGGATTAAGCAATATCAAATCTTCTATAAACAATATTTCCACAATACCAATCTCAACTTCAAAAACAATACTCAATTATCACAGAGAGTTCTTAAGTACGGAAAGACCGATCAATTTATCAATTAACTAGTCTAAGCATGGATATCAGGATCAAAGAAAGAGATAAATTACAAGAAACAAGTCTCACCCGCATGCTTTAACCCAATAACAATGCATAAGTACTCGTCACCTCACATATACATTGTACCCCAACATTTGAACAAGTAGCACATAACAAACAAGTCCTAATACCTCAAGTCAAGGTTAACCACAACACTTACCTTGCTCCGAAAGCTCAACTCAAAGCTCAACCATGACTTTGCCTTTCAAACAAGCCTCCGAACTAACAAAATCTAGCAAATTAACAACCAAACGATTCAAAATAATCCTTAAGAACTACCCACGAATGAAAAAGATTCAATTTAGGTCATTATTGAAAAAAAGTCAACAAATGTCAACTCCCGGGCCTGCTTGGCCCAAACCTGAAATTCGGACCAAAACCCGATTACCCATTCACCCCCGAGCCCTGTTATGTAATTTATTTTGAAATCCGACCTCGATTTGAGGTCTAAATTCCAATTTTTCAAAAATCCCTAATTCTTCCCAAACCCCCAATTTACACCATTGCCGCAAATCTTGATACATTTTGTCGGCACCTAGATGAATAGAATACCATGAACTGTGGGCCTCCTCAAGAATCAACTCACGAAGTCCATCTACATTGGGCACACAAATACGACCCTGCATCCTCAAAACTCCATCATCTCCAATAGTAACCTGTTTGGCACCACCATGCTGCACTGTGTCCTTAAGGACAAGCAAATGAGGGTCATCATACTGCCGCTCCCTTATGCACTCAAACAAAGAAGACCGAGCGACTGTACAAGCTAGAACACGACTGGGCTCTGAAATATCCAACCTCACGAACTGATTGGCCAAAGCCTGAACATCTGATGCAAGCGGTTTCTCACCAACTGGAATATACGCAAGGCTGTCCATACTCACTTCCTTTCTACTCAAGGCATCATCCACCACATTGGCCTTCCCGGGGTGATACAAGATGGTGATATCATAGTCTTTCAATAGCTCCAACCACCTCCTCTGCCTCAAATTGAGATCATTTTGTTTGAATAAATACTGTAGACTCCGATGATCCGTGAAAACCTCGCATGACACGCCGTAAAGGTAATGCCTCTAGATCTTCAGAACATGAACAATGGCTGCCAGCTCTAGATCATGAACAGGGTAATTCTTCTCATGGACCTTCAACTGCCGCGATGCATATGCGATCACCCTGTCATCCTGCATCAATACTCCGAGCCCAACACAAGATGCATCACAATATATTGTATAAGATCTTCAACCTGTGGGCAACACCAACATCGGCGTTGTAGTCAAAGCAGTCTTGAGCTTCTGGAAGCTTGCCTCACACTCATCTAACCATCTAAACAGAATACCCTTTTGGGTTAATCTCATTAATGGGGCTGCTATAGATGAAAATTCCTCTACAAACCGACGGTAATAACCCGCCAAACCCAAGAAACTCCGGATCTCCATAGCTCAAGTGGGTCTAGACCAGTTTCGAACTGCCTCAATCTTCTTAGAATCCACCTGAATGCCCTCAACCGATACTACGTGCCCCAAGAAAGTGAGCGAGTCCCACCAAAACTCACACTTTGAAAACTTGGCATACAACTGGCTATCTCTCAGAGTCTGAAGTACAATTTGAAGATGTTACTCGTGCTCCTCTCGACAGCGGGTGTAGATCAAGATATCATCAATAAACACAATCATGAAAAAATCTAGATAGGGCTTGAACACCCGGTTCATCAAATCCATAAATGCTACTGGGGTATTTTTCAGCCCAAATGACATCACTAGAAACTCATAATGCCCATATCGAGTTCGAAAAGTTGTCTTAGGGACATCAGATGCCCTAATCCTCAACTGATGTTAGCCATACCTCAAATCAATCTTCGAAAACACCTTGGCACCCTGAAGATGATCAAATAAGTCATCAATCATCGGCAATGGGTACTTGTTCTTGATGGTGACTTTGTTCAACTGCCGATAATCTATGCACACCCTCATCGACCCATCCTTCTTCTTCACGAACAACACAGGCGCACCCCAGGGCGAGACACGAGGTCTAATGAAGCCCTTATCAAGCAAATCTTGCAACTGCTCCTTCAATTCTTTCAACTCTAGCGGGGCCATACGCCATGGCGGAATAGAAATAGGCTGAGTGCCTAGAGCCAAATCAATACAGAAGTCAATATCTATGTCAGGTGGCATCCCCGACAGATCTGCAGGAAATACCTCGGGAAACTCACGAACAACTAGTACTGAATCCATGTAAGGAACCTCCGCACTAGAATCGCGGACATAAGCCAAATAAGCTAGACACACCTTCTCGACCATATGTCGAGCCTTCACATAAGAGATAACCCTACTGGTATAATGGCCAGGAATCCCCCTCCACTCTAATCGAGGCAACCCCGACAAGGCTAAGGTCACCGTCTTGGCGTGACAATCTAATATAGCATGATAAGGTGACAGCCAATCCATACCCAAGATGACATCAAAATCTATCATATCGAGAAGTGGGAGATCTATGCTAGTCTCAAGACTTCGAATGGTGATAGCATCAAGGAAAAGGATAGAGTTTTGGAAGCTCCAAGGCCATTTACAAGATCTCAAGCTAAAGAGTTTCACTCTAAGGTTGTTGAACTTCAATGGCAAATAAAAAAGCTTTTAATTGTAGAGGAAGAGCTCAAGCCCAAAGTAGATGAATTATCCAAGTTTTACAATTATTTGGTGATCCAAATTGAAGTCCAAGAGGAGGAAGATTGGGCCACCAAATCAGCCCTTGAAGTGCACCAAAGGGGCTCAAAATGAGCTTAAAAAGAGGTCCAAAAGGGGGTGTTTCAAAGGGAGCCCAATTGGAGTCCAAATCAATGGACTAGTAGTTTTAAGGTCCAAATCTGCCCTAAAGGGATTTGCCCCCCCGACCCCCACCTAATTGTAATGACTTTTCTTACTCCTTAGCAACCACCCTACCTAATTGTAATGACTTTTTATGCCTTAGCAATCACCCTACCTAATTTTAAGGACTTTTTGTGCCTTAGTACTCCTATAAATAAGGAGTTCTTCTCATTCATTGAGACACTTTATTATTAATTAAGTATATCATACTTTGAGAGTTCTTTTGAACCTTTGTTACTGGTGCTTTGAGATTTATCTTTCAACCTTTCCTAGTTCATAGTTCAAGGTAGTAAGATTACTTCTCTATTGTGATATCTTTGATTCCTTTGTTGAATTCTTTGAAGGCGATTAATACTAGTAATTAATTGTTGTCTCAAGTTACTCGTAAAGCGGTCAAGATCCGAATCTATTGTTTTGGTTTGCTTTTAAGTAAAGGCGTTTTATTTCTTCAATAAATCAAGACGTTGTTGCTTTGATCTTGTCAAGGCTATAGAACTTGCGTTCTTGGAAGTTCTTGGAATTCTTTTCTTGAATTTTCCCATATCCTTTATTTTCTGCCCTTTAGTTCTAGTTGTTCAATTCCTTATTGTTATTGCTTCCGCATTTACGTTTTCAAATTCTTACTCTAGTTTGGATTTCCGACCTTGTCATTATCAAGTGGTATCAGAGCGGTTCTATCAAGGTTTCGTTCTTGATAATTCTAGGGATTTCTTGAATACTAAGAGCAAAAAAAAAACAAGTTAAAAAGAAAAACAAAAACAAAACGAAAATCAATTTTTTTAAAAAAATTGCTTTCTCTCCAGGAACTTTCTTTTGTATCTAATTTGTTTCCAAAAACTATCAAAGAAAACAAGAAGAGGGGATCCCAGATTTCAAAGATAAGACAAAAATTTAATTTTTCTTACTCTTTCTAATCTAAATATATAATCATTTCCTTTTTGTTCGTGTCTTGTTTCAACTGAGCCTAATAGTTCTAGGATTTGGTTCTTCTTTCATTTGTTCCCCAAAAATCTATATTTTACTACTTAGAACTTTATACGAGTTGGGTTTAACTATAAATCTACAAAGTATTTTGTTCAAAGGTTATTTTGAGAGAGAAAAAAAAGGCAAAGTGTGTGTGAGAATAATTGAGAAAAAATTCAATTTGTCTGATACAGTTTAATTATTTAAGATGTCACATACATGTAGTGATGATGAACGAAGGGTTCTTCAAGAAGACGAAATCAAAGCAAGAAATGATTTTACCTTGCAAGCTATGCATCAACAATTCGAAAGGTGGAATTTGCAACTCCAAGAGATGAGGGACACAATTGCTGAGCAAAATGATACAATAGCTGAACTTAGAAGGGAAAATAATGTTAGGCCCCAAGCTAGGAGAAATGTACCCCTTGCTCCCATTGTAAATCAAGAAAACCCTATAGATGATTTTAATGATATTGATTTTGATAGGGTGGGAAGAGATAGGAGGGGACAAAGAGGTAGAGTAGAAGATGATAATATAAGCAGTATAAAGATGAAGATGCCATCTTTCAAGGGAACAAGGGATCCAGACTTGTACCTTGATTGGGAGAGAAAGGTTGAAGCCATATTTGACTGTCACAACTACTCTGAGGGTAAGAAGGTTAAACTTGCTATTGTTGAGTTTTCTGACTATGCTGCTATTTGGTGGAAAAAGCTTACTAGGGACAGATTGCAAGAAGGACAAGCACCAATTGCTACTTGGGCTGAGATGAAGAGGGTGATGAGAAAGAGATTCATACCATCACACTTTCAAAGAGAGCTACAACAACGCCTTCAAACATTGAAGCAAGGGTCCATGTCTGTGGATGAGTACTTTAAGGCTATGGATATGGCTATGATCCAAGCTAATTGTATGGAGGAAGAAGAGGCTACAATGGCTAGGTTTTTAAATGGTTTAAATAAGGAAATAGCTGATGTAGTAGAATTACAACAATATGTAACAATAGATGAGTTAGTTGATTTGTCTGTAAAGGTAGAAAATCAAAATAAAAGAAAGCAAACTAGCTCATGGAAAGGTCGGTCAAACACCATATCCAAGAAGCCATGGTCGAATCAAGAGATGAAGAGTTCTTCTAGACCTCAAGAAGACAAGGATAAAGGTAAATTTGAGAACAATGAGGGAGGTAAAACCTTTAACCCTAAACCTTTTACACCTTCTAGTTCTATTCAGTGTCATAAATGTAAAGGAAGGGGACATGTGATGCATGAATGTCCAAGTAGAAGAAACATCATTCTTAGAGAAGATGGAGGATATGAGAGTGAAAAAAGTGAGGGAGAAGAAGAGGGAGATGTGAGTAATGATGATGATATAGAACTACCTAATGATGGCATGATTGGGGTAGTTAGGAGGATTATGACTATCAATTTGGGAAGCAATAGTGAAGAACAAAGGGAGAATATATTCCATACTAGGTGTGGGATAAAGGGGAAAACTTGTTCTATGATCATTGATAGTGGTAGTTGTGCTAATGTGGTGAGTTCATACTTTGTGGAAAAATTGGGACTTGCATGCATGAAACACCCTACTCCCTATAGACTCCAATGGTTAAATGATAGTGGTGAACTAAAGGTAAACAAACAATGCATGATTTCATTCAATGTTGGTAGATATGAGGATGATATTCTTTGTGACATAGTCCCTATGCAAGCTTGTCATATCTTACCGGGTCGTCCTTGACAGTATAGTAGGAATATTTTTCATGATGGAAGGAAGAATAGATATTCTCTTGAGCTAAATGGCAGGAAATTTACTCTTACACCTTTATCTCCTTCTCAAGTGTTTGAAGATCAAAAGAGATTAAGGGAAACAACGGGAAAACCAAGGGGGGATAAAAAGTGAGCTTGAGGAAAAAGAAAAGAAAGAAGGCCAAGAGTTAGAAAAAAAGAGAGATGGCCCAGAGAAAGAGAGAGAGGGAAACAATTTGAGAGAAGAGATAAAAAGGGGCTTGAATGAAAAAAATAAAAGTCTTGGTGAGAGGAAAGAGGCTAAGAAAATAAAAAAAAAGAGTTTTTATATAAAAGCCAAAGAGTGTCTAAATGCAAGAAAAGAGGCGTTGCCCATAATACTACTTACTTATAAAGAAGCTTTGACTAATTCTGAGTTACTAACTTCTTCTTTGCCAAGTAGTATTTCTTCTCTTTTGCAGGATTTTGAAGATGTCTTTCCTGAAGATATACCTAATAGATTGCCACCTTTACGTGGCATTGAGCATCAAATTGATTTTGTCCCTGAATCACAAATCCCAAATAGTCCTGCTTATAGGAGTAATCCAAAAAAGACAAAAGAGCTTCAAAGGCAAGTTGAGGAGTTGCTTGAGAAAGGCTTTGTGAGAGAGAGCATGAGCCCTTGCTCTGTTCCCTTCCTATTGGTACCTAAAAAGGATGGAACTTGGAGGATGTGTGTGGATTGTAGAGCAATCAACAAGATAACGGTAAAGTATCGACATCCTATTCCTCGTCTTGATGACATGTTGGATCAATTACATGGATCCAAAATATTTTCTAAAATTGATCTAAAAAGTGGTTACCATCAGATTTGAATGAATCCTGGAGATGAATGGAAAGCTACTTTTAAGACCAAATATGGGCTTTATGAGTGGTTAGTTATGCCTTTTGGCTTGACTAATGCACCTAGCACTTTCATGAGATTAATGAATCATACTTCGATGATATCTTGATCTTTTCTAACACTTTAGAAGAGCATGTAGAACACCTAAAACAAGTTTTTGAAGTTCTTAGAAAGCAACTCTTATTTGCTAATCTTAAAAAGTGTACTTTTTGTGTGGATCATGTGATTTTCTTGGGTTTTGTGGTTAGTTCTAAAAGAGTTGAGGTTGATGAAGAGAAAATTAAAGCAATAAAAGAATGGCGAAAACCTAAGAGTGTAACTGAAGTTAGGAGTTTTCATGGACTTGCTAGTTTTTATAGGAGGTTTATGAGAGACTTTAGCACCATTGCTTCTCCTTTAACTGAAGTTATTAAAAAGGATAAGATTTTTACATGGGGAAAAGAACAAGATGATGCTTTTAACTTGTTGAAAGAAAAGTTATGTTCTGCTCCATTGTTACAATTGCCTGATTTTTCTAAATCTTTTGAAATTGAATGTGATGCTTCTGGCAAAGGAATAGGTGCTATTTTGATGCAAGATTCTAAACCTATTGCCTACTTTAGTGAGAAGTTGAGTGGAGCCACATTGAACTATTCCACTTATGACAAAGGGCTATATGCTTTGGTAAGGGCTTTAGCCACATAGCAACATTACTTGTGGCCAAGAGAGTTTGTCATTAAAACTGACCATGAATCCTTAAAATACATGAAGAGTCAAGGTAAGCTTAGTAGAAGGCATGCTAAGTGGGTTGAATTCATTGAAACTTTTCCTTATGTAATTTCTTACAAACAAGGGAAAGAGAATGTTGTTGCGGATGCACTTTCAAGAAGGTATGTCTTAGTTTCTACCCTGACTTCTAAATTGATGGGTTTTGATCAAATCAAGGGACTTTATGCTAATGATGTTGATTTTGGCAAGATTTTTGCAGATTGTAAGTTGGGTCCTTTTGAGAGGTTTAACCTCCAAGATGGGTTTCTCTTTAAGAAAAATAAGTTGTGTATCCCTAATTGCTCTTTACATGAAGTATTTGTAAGGGAAGCACATTGTGGAGGGATTATGGGTCACTTTGGAGTCCCAAAGATGCTAGACATACTTGCTGAAAATTTCTTCTGGCCTGGAATGAGAAAAGATGTTGAAAGAATGTGTGCACAGTGTTTGGAATGTAAACAAGCTAAATCTAAAGTGTTACCACATGGTCTTTACATGCCATTACCTGTTCCTACTTCACCATGGATTGATATTTCTATGTATTTTGTGTTAGGTTTGCCTAGAACAAGGTATGGTAAGGATAGTATATATGTTGTGGTAGATAGGTTCTCCAAAATGGCTCATTTTATTCCTTGTTTAAAGACTAATGATGCTTCACATGTTGCTGATCTTTTTGTAAAAAAAATTGTCAAATTGCATGGTATACCTAGAACTATTGTTAGTGATAGGGATGCTAAGTTTTTGAGCCACTTTTGGTGTGTATTTTGAGGGAAGTTAGGCACTAAATTGTTGTTTTCTACTTTTTGTCACCCACAAACTGATCGACAAACTGAAGTAATTAATAGAACCTTAGGAAACATGTTGAGGGCTGTTTTGAAAGGTAAATTAACTTCTTGGGAGGCTCACTTACCTATGATTGAATTTGCTTACAATAGAACAATCCATTCTTCTACAGGTATGTCTCCTTTTGAGGTTGTTTATGGTTTTAATCCCTTCACTCCACTTGATTTATTACCATTACCTACTAATGATATTGTTAATCTTGATGGTAAGACAAAGGATGAGATGATGAAAAAAAATTCATGAACAAACAAGGCTAGCAATTAAGAAGAAAAATGAGCAAACTGCCTTGAGAAAGAATAAGGGTCGAAAACAAGTTATTTTTAAACCTGGAGATTTAGTTTGGGTTCACTTTAGAAATGAGAGATTTCCCTCCAAAAGGAAGTCAAAGCTGCACCTTAGAGGAGATGGCCCATTTCAAGTCCTTGAAAAGATTGAAGACAATGCTTACAAGCTGGACCTACCTGGTGAGTTCCAAGTAAGTGCTACATTCAATGTTGCTGACTTGTCTTTGTTTGATGTAGGATCGAATTCGGGGACGAATTCTTTTCAAGAAGAGGGAAATGATAGCATCAAGGACAAGGATAGAGTTTTGGAAGCTCCAAGCCCATTTACAATATCTCAAGCTAAAGAGTTGCACTCTAAGGTTGCTGGACTTCAATGGCAGATAAAGAAGCTTTTAATTGTAGAGGAAGAGCTCAAGCCCAAAGTAGATGAATTATCCAAGTTTTATAATTATTTGGTGATCCAAATTGAAGTCCAAGAGGAGGAAGATTGGGCCACCAAATCAGCCCTTGAAGTCCACCAAAGGGGCTCAAAATGAGCTTAAAAGAGGTCCAAAAGGGGGTGTTTCAAAGGGAGCCCAATTGGAGTCCAAATCAATGGCCCAAACTAGTAGTTTTAAGGTCCAAATCTGCCCCAAAGGGATTTGGCCGCCCCCACCTAATTGTAATGACTTTTCTTACTCCTTAGCAATCACCCTACCTAATTGTAATGACTTTTTATGCCTTAGCAACCACCCTACCTAATTTTAAGGACTTTTTGTGCCTTAGTACTCCTATAAATAAGGAGTTCTTCTCATTCATTGAGACACTTCATTATTAATTAAGTATATCATACTTTGAGAGTTCTTTTGAACCTTTGTTACTTGTGCTTTGAGATTTATCTTTCAACCTTTACTAGTTCATAGTTCAAGGTAGTAAGATTACTTCTCTATTGTGATATCTTTGATTCCTTTGTGGTATTCTTAGAAGGCGATTAATACTAGGTATTAATTGTTGTCTCAAGTTATTCGTAAAGCGGTCAAGATCCGAATCTATTGTTTTGGTTTGCTTTTAAGTAAAGGCGTTTTATTTCTTCAATAAATCAAGACGTTGTTGCTTTGATCTTGTCAAGGCTATAGAACTTGCGTTCTTGGAAGTTCTTGGAATTCTTTCCTTGAATTTTCCCATATCCTTTATTTTCTGTCCTTTAGTTCTAGTTATTCAATTCCTTATTGTTATTGCTTCCGCATTTACTTTTTCAAATTCTTACTCTAGTTTGGATTCGCGACCTTGTTGTTATCAAATGGTAACCTCACACAAATGATAGACACGATCTACAATAATAAAATCTCCCACAGGTGTGGACACATACACAGGAGCACTCAAAGAATCACGAGGCACAACCAGATATGAAGCAAAGTAGAATGGCACGTAGGAATAAGTAGAGCCCGGACCAAATAGAGCTGAAGCATCCTTATGGCAAACTGAAATAATACATGTGATAACAGTGTCACATGACTCAGCCGCAGGCCTGGTTAGGAAAGCATAACATCGGGGCTGGGCCCCACCACTCTAAACCATATCTTTAGAACGACCTCTAACTGGCTGGCCTCCACCTCTAACGACCTGACCTCCACCTCTAACAGCCTGACCTTCACCTCTGGCTACCTGACCCCAGCCTCTAGCTGGCTGAGCAGGCGGTGAAGCAACCGGTGCCAGAACCATGGCACGAGAACCCTACTACTTTGAGTTGCCCGGTGCCCGAGGGAAAAATCTAGCAATGTGCCTTGGGTCACCACAAGTATAACAGGACCTTAGATGCTGTGACTGCTGACCCTGAAACTGACCCTGTCGACCTGAGTAACCACCCTCAAAACTCTGGAGTGGAGGTGCACTAATAGGAGCTGGTGGTGCACTGTAGGCTAGTTGATCGGGATGAGGCATATGAGGGCCGCGACCACCTGAAGAACTGTGAGATGTCTGGAGCTATGAATGATACAACCTGGAAGGATGGCCTCTACCGAAAGTACCCCTGCATCCAAACGAGGCGCCACTGAACCCATCGGAATGACGAGGCCTCTTATTAGACCCCTGCCCCCTTTCTTGAGCAAGAACCACCTCGATCCACCTAGCAACATTAGAAGCCGTCTGAAAGGAAATCTCACCCCCGGTCTCCTTGGCCATCTGTAGCCTTATAGGTTAAGCGAGTCCATCAATAAACCTTCTCACCCTCTCTCTCTCAGTAGGAAGTAGAAGGAGAGCATGACGGGCTAGATCCACAAAACGAGTCTCGTACTAAGTAACAGTCATACTGCCTTGCTGGAGATGCTCGAACTGTCTGCGGTAATCCTCTCTCAAAGTGATAGGGAGAAACTTCTCTAGAAATAGGTGTGAGAACTATTCCCAAGTAAGTGTAGGTGACCTAGCTGGTCTGGTCAACATGTTATCTCTCCACCATCTCTTGGCGGATCCCGTCATCTGAAATATAGCAAAATTGACCCCATTGGTCTCAACTATACCCATGTTCCGCAGCACCTCATGGCAGCGTTCAAGATAATCCTGTGGGTCCTCAGAAGGTGTACCACTGAAGTGAATTGGAAAGAGCTTAGTAAACTTATCCAGTCTCAATAAGGCCTCAAAAGACATGGCGGGCCTATCACCGGTCTGTGCTGCAATAACTGGCTGAACTACCCCTCCGGAGTGTGAGTAGTGAGAGTCTGTGCTCCTCCCCCACCCTGAGAGACGGTTGGTGCTACAGGAAATGTACCGGTCTGGGCCACACTCTCCATAAGGCCCACTAAATGGACTAGAGCGTCCAAAAGCACTGGGGTGGCGATGAACACCTCCGGGACCTGAGTTGGTCCAACAGGTAGAGTCTGAGCTGGAACCTCCTTATCAAAATCTACCTGAGGCTCCACTGCGGGTGCTGCTACTCGAGCTCTAGGCTGAGCTTTACTTCTACCTCGGCCTCTGGCGCGACCTCGGCCTCGTCCTCTGCCCCTAGTAGGAACTGCCACTGGGGGCTCCGGCTACTGTCCAGCTGAAGATGTAGCACGTATTCTCGCCATTTGCGGGAGGACAAGAATAGAAGAGTTCAATCAGCAATGATAGAATAAAATTGTGCGACATAGAAGAATAGAAGTGAAATTGTTCCTAAACTTCATAGTCTCTGGAAGATAAGTACAGACGGCTCCATACCGATGCTTCAGACTCTACTAAGCTTGCTCGTGACTCGTGAGACCTAAGTAACCTAGTGCTCTGATACCAACTTGTCACGGCCCGGAATTTTCACTTTTGGGGCCGTGATGGCGCTTAACATTTCACTTGCTAGGCAAGCCAACGTTAGATGATCTTTAAGCCAATTTTTAATCAATTTAATTAAGTAAAACCAATTAAGCTGAAGAGAAACTAAAATGGAATACAAATGCCATAAAACCAATAATATCTAAGTACAACCCGAATCTGGAGTCACAAGTTTACGAGCTTCTGAATCTCTACAAAATAGAGTTTGAAATAAATACAACTGTCTCGGATGAAAAGAACAGTAAATAGGGGAAATGGAAGGGGACTTCAAGGTCTGCGGACGCCAGCAGATCTATCTCGAGTCTCCAAATACCAATCCGAGCTGGTACGCCTCACGGACAGTTGGGACTAGTACCAAAATCTGCACAAGAAGTGCAGAGTGTAGTATGAGTACAACTGACCTAATGTACTCCGTAAGTGTCGAGCCTAACCTCGACGAGGTATTGATGAGGCTATGACAGGACACCCACGTAATTAAACCTGTAAAGATAGAAATATATGTACAAAATAACAGCACATAAAGAATTAACAAGTACAATTGGGAGGGGACATGCGAAAGGGGTACAAGATACGGTAACTACAGCAGGGAATAATAACAAGAATCAGACAATAAACCTTCAATCAACAAAATGAACAAGCATAATGAATAAAACTACACGACATCACCCTTCGTGCTTTTACTCTTAGACTCACTATGAAACAGTAATAATGGCACGACATCACCCTCCGTGCTTTTACTCTGAATTTCATCATGAATCAATAGATACGACACGACATCACCGTTCGTGATTTAACTCTCAAATACAGCACGGCATCACCCTTCGTGCTTTAGCACTGTCCCTTACCATGTAACAGTGAACATATAACAATAGGGAGATGGAATAAGCAATATCAAGTCTTCTGTAAACAATAGTTCCACAATATCGATCTCAACTTCAGAAACAATACTCAATTATCACAGATAGTTCATAAGTACGGAAAGAAAGGTCTATTTATCAATTAACTAGTCTAAGCATAGATATCAGGATCAAAGAAAGAGATAAATTACAAGAAACAAGTCTCACCCTCATGCTTTAACCCAATAATAACGCATAAGTACTCGTCACCTCACATATACGTTGTACCCCAATATTTGAACAAGTAGCACATAACAAACAAGTCCTAATCCCTCAAGTCAAGGTTAACCACGACACTTACCTTGCTCCCAAAGATCAACTCAAAGCTCAACCACGGCTTTGCCTTTCAAAAAAGCCTTCGAACCAACAAAATCTAGCAAATTAACAACCAAACGATTCAAAATAATCCTTAGGAACTACCCACGAATGAAAAAGGTTTAATTTAGGTCATTATTGAAAAAAAGTCAACAAATGTCAACTTCCGAGCCCGCTTGGTCCAAACCCAAAATTCGGACCAAAACCAGATTACCCATTCACCCCCGAGCCCGGTTATGTAATTTGTTTCGAAATCCGACCTCAATTTGAGGTCTAAATTCTAATTTTTTAAAAATCCTTAATTCTTCCCAAACCTCCAATTTTCACCATGAAAATCCTAGATTTTAGGTAGAAATATTATGAAATGAAATGGAAAATTGAAAGAAAATAGGTTAGAATCACTTTCCAATGAATTGGAGAAGAAGGGCTATTGGGAAAATCGCCTCTAGGGTTCTCTAGGTTTGAAATTTTGAAAGAATGAGAGAAATCTCGTCTAACTTAGCTTAAGTCCAGGCGCAGATGTCGCAATTTCGACAATTGCAAACCCCCGCAAATGCGAAAAGTACTTCGCAAATGTGAAGTTCTCACACCTTGTGATGGTTTGTTCGCATTTGTGAACTTGAACTCTTCGCAATTGCGATCATTTTGATTGCAAATACGGACACTGCCTTCCCCATCCAACTTCGCAATTGCAAAAATATTGGTAGCAATTGCAAACCATTGATGCCTATCTACTCTTTGCAAATGCGAACCTGGCAGGGATTCTGCCATATCGCAAATGTGAAGCCTGACCTTGAAATTGTGAGGTCTGAAGCCAGCACCAGAAAGTAAAGAACACCAGCTATTTTCCAAGTCAAAATTCACTCTGTAGCCTATCCGCAACTCACCCGAGCCCTCGAGGGTTCAAACCAAATATGCACACAAGTTCAAAAATATCATACAAACTTGCACACGCGATCCAATTGCCAAAATAACACCTAGAACTACGAATCGGACACCAAATCAAATGAAATTTTCAAGAAAACTTTAGAACTTCTATTTTAACAACCAGACGTCCGAATCATGTCAAACCAACTTCGTTTCTCACAAAATTTGTCAAACAAGTCATAAATATAGTAATGGAACTATTCCAGGTTCCGAAACCAAAATACGGACCCGATATCAACAAAGTCAAACCCTGGTCAATTCTTTAAAGTCATTAAGCCTTTAAACATAAAAGTTTCGACAAAAAATGATAACTCGAGCTAGGGACCTTCGAATTCAATTCCGGGCATAAGCCCAGGTCCCAAATCACGATGCGGACCCACCGGGACCGTCAAAACACAAATCCAGGTATGTTTGCTCAAAATGCTGACCGAAGTCAACTCAAATAGATTTTTAAGGCGAAATTTCATATCTTATCAATTCTTAACATAAAAGCCTTTCGGGAAAATACCCGGAATGCGCACGTAAATTGAGGAAAGCTTAAGAAAGTTATTGGAGGCTTCAAAACACATAATTAAGGTTTAAAACTCTAGATGACCTATCAGGTCATCACAATTAAGGATGGGGTAAGTGATTCTAACATATATCTATGAGGTTTACATGAATCCATCACTAGATTTAACAACAAAACATGGGATTTAACAAGAGAAATTTGAGTTTTGCCAAAACTTTTCTAAAGTGAATAATTGGGTTTTAAACATCGATTCGGAGTCGGATTTGGGTGAAATTAGCATGGTTGGACTCGTAATTGAATGAGTTGTCGGATTTTCTGAGTTTTGTCATATTTTGAGGTGCGGGCTCAAGTTTAACTTTTTGGTTAACTTTGGGATTTGATTTAAAGATTCAACGTTTATCGATTGGATTTGTTTCCTTTAGTATTATTTGATGTTCTCGCGTTCTTTTTGGTTAGTTTCGAGCCATTTGGAGGTCGGTACGAGTGAGATGGCATTTCTAGAGTGTAGTTTGGCTTGCTCGGTATTGGATTCAGTTTCTTCAAGGTAAGTGACATATCTAAACATGGATTTGAGGGTATTTAACCCTGAAAACTGTGTTATAAAAGATGTATTGAGGTGACGCACATGCGAGGTGATGAGCATGTGGGCGTGCACTGAAGAAATCATGATTCTATTCGGCTATTAGGCTGTGACCGGACTTGTTTTGCTATTATATGTTGTTACCTCCATGTTCTCCCTACTTGTTTGATTATATAACATGTGAATCATGTTAGAAATCATGTTTAGGCTATATGCTTATTCTGTTGGGACCCACTGAGGTCATCTTTGTTGTTGAATTATTTGCTTAAATTGTAGTTACATACTCAGTCATATTCATTCATTTGCATATCATATCTCAGTCTCTGTTATCATTTGTTGTAACATCATGTTATCATTGTTTGGGCTAATTGGCATGAGATTTGTGATCCCGAGAGACTGGAGAGATTGATGACTGAGTTGGGGCCTGAGGGCCATATTGTGAGAGATATTATGGATCGGGTTGTACACCGCAGTAGGCCTTATGGGATTTATATTAGCACTTGGGCAGGATCCGCCCCTCCGGAGTCTGACATACTAGCAGTGAGCGCAGGTACCGAGTGTCGAGTGATTGAGTGTACCGAGTGATTGAGGGGGAGACAATGAGATTGATTACTCTGAGAGTGTGAGTACATGAGTTTATCACTGTGATGCATTACATTTTGACATGCATACTTGGCATATAGGCATAGAGATGCATTTTCTCATGCTAAATAGTATTGTGACATTCATGACTTCATATGCACATTGCCATGTAGGCATAGAGATGTACTTTCCTCATGCTATCTGAGAATGAAATATCTTATCTGTTATTGAATATTTTTTGGGAAAAATCTTAGTTTTCTGATATACTCATATTTTGGTAATTTCGGTGAAAGATCTGGGTTTTTTCAATAAACCTGAAAAGCATGCCTATTTTTCGTAACTGTGAACGATCTGAGCATCATATATTTGAGTTGCTACTTGTACTACTTTTATTATATTGTTACTAGTTGTTCTTGGATATTAGTGTTGGACTCTGACCGTTTGTCCAAGCTTGTCACTGCTTTCAACCTAAGGTTTATTTAGTTACTTTTTGAGTACATACGGTCGGTTGTACTCATACTACACTTCTGCACCTTGCGTGCAGATCATGGAGCCGATGTTGTTGTGTATGGCCGGAGCTGGCATTGAAGATGTACCTGTGTTCCGGTTATAACTGTCTCTTGTCCTTGGTAGCTTTAGATTTATAAATCCGTTTATGTATATTTTGAGCAGATGATGTATTTATTTCATTCTAGCTTTGTAAACTCTAAATCTTAGAAGCTCATGATTTGTACTACCAATCCTTTGAGACTTTGTATAAAAGTTCAGTTATTTCATCATTTATTTTCCTAGTAAATATCATTTGAATTGGATTGTTGCTAATTGGCTTACCTAGCGGATTGGGTTAGGTGCCATCATGACTAGTTAGATTTTGGGTCGTGATAATGATATTATTTTATTTCTACCTCACAATGATAGATACTAATTATCCTTTATTCTTTTTGTATGCATAATTCAAATTGGGCCTGTTGAGCCCATTTGGAGCTCAAACCCAATTTCCAGACCTGGGTCGTTTCTTTCCCTGCTCATTGGAGTGTGCTGATCGTGAGAATTCTACTGGGCTTGACCACTGGCCCAATATCGAGAGTCCAATCCTTCCTCCTTCTTATTTTAGACGATAAATATTATTGTTCACTATTCTGTATGTACATATCTGGGGTAACTAACCTTGTTATTGGTTATTATTTTATATTTTGTTTGTTTAGGAAATATTGGCAAACCAAGACTCATAGGTAAAAAGAAAAAAAATCAAACTAGATGATTGATTTACCTTCTCTATGTCACTTTAACACAACAACTAAGGCTAACTCAGCTAATAAATAAATAGATTATAGACCTTTCCTTCTGCAAACCTAGTCTACGTTTAAAGAGCCACCTCAGGCGGATTATAAGGGATGCCTAACACCTCCCCTTAGAATAAGTAGAACCCTTACCCAAATCTCACCGGTTAGCAGACCATTGGGATAATAATTTCACAAACTTATAGGTACCCTAATATACCTTAAAATATTAGGTGGTGGCTCTCTTTTATCAACTTCAGAAGAACCATTAGTTGTATTGTGTTTTGACTAGTTTAAAATAAGGTGCAACAACGCGTACCCAGTAAGTATGTAGTCTAACCTTGAAGAAGTAGTGACGAGGGGTCGACATTGATACTTACTAGTGGTCCAATAATATAATATAAATAAAAAAATAAACAGGTATGAAGCATTGCAAGTAGAAACGAAATAGATAATTATGTACAACATGCTTCTCAATAGAATGATAAATATGAAATCGTAGAATACCAATTACAGTCTCGAATGAAATATATGTTACCAATATCAGGTGAAATGCCAAATCCGAGTCAAAACGCTCATATACGCACTGAATCCCTATCGAAATATTTTTGCATGATTCTACCGAGGCAAATGGACCGATCCCATAAGAGTGGTGTTGCATAATCTTGTCGAGACAAATGGCCCGATCCCATAATAGTAATGAAACTTTCAATGGGTCATTAGCCCAAATCGTGAATATACGTACAAGTTAAGTAATCGTGAAAATTCCAAACGAATAAGTAAATAGGGGAGTAAATCCATAAGAGAAGGTATAATTTTCGCGCCTAATCAAGTAGCACGCCTAGTGTCTAGAATAGCAAAGCTCGGTAAACTACCCAAGTCTAGTCTCAGGCTAAATCATGAATTAAAGCATTAAACCATGCAATATTTACTCAAGTAATGCAATTAAAGCATGGTATAAGTCTAAGTCTCCCCGAATATATAAAAAATATAGCAAATGCACGGACTCTCTTCACATCGCACGTATGTAGCTTCCATAACACTTAACATACAGCAAATAGAATACCTACGGGGATAAATTCCCTCTTATAAGAGTAGGCAAGAGACTTACCTTGCTCCGAAATTTGATGTCGGTTCCTATGCCGCTATAACACCTCAAACCAATGCCGAACAGCCCGAAACAAGCCAAAGAACGTGCAAACCAATCAAAACATACTCAATAACCCATAATTTATCAATTATAAACAATTCCCAAAACCGCACAAAAAGTCAACAAAAGTCAATCTGGGTCCGCACGCCCGGATTGGAAAATTGATCAAAGTTTATGATTACCCATAACACCAATAGTCCAAATATATAATTTATTCTCAAATTCTACTTCAATTTCATGTTCAAAACCCCAAAATTTATTCTCTTAAGTTCAAGATAAAAAGTTCCCATTTCTTCACTTCAAATCCTTGATTTAGGTGTAATAATTCACGAAAAACCAAGATATATAATCGAAACAAAGATAAAATCACTTACCCTCATGATTTTGGTGTTTATCTCCTCCAAAATTGCCTTACTTGTGCTCCAAAAACTCAAAATGTGAAGAAATAAACTCAAAATTCCAAAATTAGATCTTTAATACCCTTTCCAAGCCTCCTTCTTCGTGATTGCTGTCACAAGATATGCATTGCGGTTCACAAACTGTCCAACGTCATTTTCTTCAACGAGATCACAACCAAGAATTCACACGATCGTGATGTACAATTTTTTTGTTTTCCTCTACACAGACTCCCTTCGGTATAATGGCCATAACGCTTTCGACAAAACTCCAAATGACGAACGGTTTAAATTTCTGAAAATTAGACTCAAAGGGATTGTCACGGCCAAACTTCCACCGGAGTCGCGACTGCGCCTAACACTACTTGCGAGGAAACCCAACAATTTCACAATAATAGCGAATTCAATAAAATAGAATTTAATAAACTCAACAGCGTAAATATCATGATATATCTGAGAAAAACAATGGTAATACTACTACAACCATCCCAAAAGATATGGTGTCAATGAGTACATGAGCACTACCGAATATCAGAATACAAGGCCAAATCCTCAATACAGATGTCTGACTAATAGAACAGTAACAACATAAATAAATGAAAGAGAACTTCAAGGTTTGCGGACGACATAGAAGCTACCTCATAGTCTCCCAAAAGCTGGTACCAACACAACCCTAGCAATCACCATGTTCGGAAGTACCTGGATCTGCACACGAAGTGCAGAGTGTAGTAGGAGTACAACCGAACACATGTAATTAATAAGTAACAAACATAATCTTGGGCTGAAAGTAGTGACGAGATCAGAAGAAATAGATAGTGACCAATATCAGTAATCAACAACAGCTCAAGATATACAGGAAACAGTGTAAGCAAATAACTCAATGATATCATGTTTAACTCGTTCACATTATAGGAATTTAGACATATTTTCCAAATATAATAATTAAAGCCCAACACGGATAAAACATTTCATTTACCAGCTAGCATGAGAAAAGTACATCTCTATGCCTAAATGTCAACTCAATATCATCACAGTGAAGCCATCAAGAATAACCACACTTAGCACGTTCACGGTGCCTGGCACAAGGCCCCTCACCATCACACACGACCCCACTCAGCACTGTACGGGTGCCTGGCATACATGCCCCTCACCAAAGCATGTGTGTATATATATATATATATATATATATATATATATATATATATATATATATCACTGTGCATGCGCTCACTGCATATGTTAGACTCTGAAGGGGTGGATCCTGCCCCAAGCACTGATCAAAATCACATAGCCCAATAGTGGGGTCTGGTGCACGATATATATATATATATATATATATATATATATATATATATATATATATATATATATATATATATATATATATATATCACTGTGCATGCGCTCACTGCGAATGTTAGACTCTGAAGGGGCGGATACTGGCCCAAGCACTGATCAAAATCACATAGCCCAATAGTGGGGTCTGGTGCACGCGTCGCCCTAAATAAATGACACATTTAGCCCAATCTGAGCCTGGTGTACGCGTCACCTCAAAATCAATATCAAATCGGCTCTATGGCCCAAGCTCAGTCATCAACCGCTCAAGTGTCAGTTAACCATATCTCACAGTACTCAATTCAACAATGTTACACATATGAGGCATCAAGAACATGTGAGGAATCAAATAAGAAAGTGCTAAGACAGAGATATCATACACGGATATAGCATCATGACTGAGAGAATGTGTACAATTAAAGAAAATAGCTCAGAAACAGCAAGAATAGCCCTATCATATCTCAAACAAATAGCACATAGCCTACACATAATTTCTAGCATGAATCAAAGCTCAAATAAATTATACAAGTTTAGAAAACACGGATATAACGAGGCATGATAGCAAAATAAATCCCATAATAGTCTTAAAGCCACACCAAATCATGAGTACTCTGGTGCACGCACACACGTGCGTCACCTAGCACGTGCGTCACCCCAATACATTTCATATAACATAGTTCCCAGGGATATTTACCCTCAAATCCAAGTTTAGATATGTTACTTACCTCAAAACACGAAAATAAATACTCTAGAAAACCCTTCCCACGTGAATCAGCCTCCGAGCGACTCGAATCTAGTCCAAAACAACTTAATATCATAAATAAGAGCCATAGGAAACATTCCCACATAATAAAGCTAAGGTCTTTAATCAAAATCAGAAAGTCACCCTAAATAGTCAATTCATGCCCGGCCTTCGAAACCCCGTCAAACACATAAATTCTGAATACCTATTCAATTAAGATTCCAACCGTACCAATTTCGTCCAATTCCACCCACAAGTTGAACCCAAATCATCAAATCTCACTCTCCAATAACATAGCCTAAAATCCCCAAATTCTACCCCAAACTCACATAAACTTGGTGTAATAATCAACATCTATCATCAAAATTGATTAAACTTCACTTACCTCTTTAATTGCAGCAAAAAGACTCCCAAATATCTCCCTTAACCGAGCTCCAGAACTCCCAAAATGAGAAAAAAACCAAACCCTTCGAATATATGAAGTCTGCCAGTGATTTTGCGTCTGCGGTCACTTAACCGCATCTGCAGTTCCGCATTTGCGATCTCAAGCTCGCATCTATAATATCCCTCCTTCAGCCAACCTACCGCATCTACGGTCCCTCTTGTGCACCTGCGGGACCGCTTCTGCAAACCACCTTCCGCATCTGCAAAGTCCCATGCCTCCATCCAAGTCCGCTTCTGCGCCCACTTGTCCGCATCTGTAGGCTCGCAGATGTAGCAATACCCTCGCACCTGCGCTCTTCCCCAACTCCAGCTTCACCCACTTCTACGACTCCTTGCCTGCACCTATGATAGGTTCTTCGCAGGTGCGAATGCACCAGCTTCAGCAGCCCTTCAGCCATGCAACACAAATCCAAACAAACCAAAACCAATCTAAAATGCACCAGAGGCCCCAGGACCCCATCCAAACATACCACCAAGTCTCAAAACATAACACGAACCTACTCGAAGCCTCTAATCACATAAAACAATATTAAAATCACCAATCATACCATGATTCGAGCCTAAGGAACTAATGAACTTTCAACTTCCAAAACTCATGTTGAATCACATCAAACCAACCCGGAATGACCTCAAATTTTGCACACAAGTCCCAAATGACACAGCGGTCCTATTCCAACTTTTGAAACCAAAATCTGAATCTGATATCAACAAATTCAACTCTCAGTCAAACCTATCAACCTTCCAAACCTTCAACTTTCTAAATTTCCCCGAAGAGCTTCAAATCAACATACAGACCTCCAAATCCAAAGCCGGACATATGCCTAAGTCCAAAATCACAATACGAAGCTATTGAAACCATTTAAACTCCATACTGGAGTTGTCTACATAAAAGTCAAACTCTGGTCAACTCTTACAAACTAGGATTCCAACCTTGGGACTAAGTGTCCCAGTTCACTCCAAACCCTCCTCGAAACCAAATCAACCACCCCGACGAGTCACATAATCATAATTACACAGAATTAAGGCATCAAATATGGGTAACGGGGCTAAAATATTCAAAACGACCGGGCGGGTCATTATAGGGATAACCTTCATTTTTGGATCATCCTGAAATTCCTTATAGGTTGCAAGATATAAGCTCCCGAAGTCAGACCACTAACAACAGAAATTTACTTATATGTGATCGCGGCCCATCCTTCCACGGTTGTAATTCATAAGCCCCAAAATGTTTTTTGCTCTTTGCAAATGAGCCCCAACCCCCACGATTGCACTACACAACCCTGGGGTCAGTTATCAGCATGTCAAAAGGCCTAGAAGTGGTCCGAAACCACCCCAAAACTCACTCGAGGTCCGAAGGGCCCCGTCCAATCAATCTAACAAGTTCATATACCCTATGAAAACTTGTCCAAAGGCTCAAAACACCATGAATAACATCAAAACCAAGAATCGGCGATCAAAATCCTTCTCTTAAGTTTAAAACATACAAACTTTGCGGAACGCGTCCAAATCACACTTAGATATTCCAGATCACAACCAAATATTGCACACAAGTTCCAACCAACCAAATAAACTTATACGAAGTCCCGGAACACCATCTGAATCCCGATAATACCAAAGCCATCTCCTGGTCAAACCTATTAACTCTCTATTCTTCAAATAGCCAACTTTTAACAAATAGAGCCAAAACCTTCTAAGAACATCCAAATTCAAATACGGATAAGCTCAGTCCAAAATAACCATACAAACCTATTGAAACCATCAAATCCAAATTCCAAGGTTGTTTATTGAAAAGTCAAACCTTGGTCAACTCTTCCAACTCAAAGCTTTCAAATTGAGAATCATTCTTCCAAAATGATCCCGACCTTTTGAACATCGAAACAAATCATACCCGCAAGTCATAATTCAGCATATGAAGATACTCAAAGTTTTAAACTGCCAAACAAAAATGCTAAAGCTCAAAATGACTGGCCGGGTCGTTACAACTATTTCTCCACTGTTTATTGAATCTAGTTCATGGGTACAGAAATCAATCATACGGTAATTACTTTGTATCTCAGAGACCTTGTCCACATACATATCATATTAGAGATTTGTGATATATCACTACATAGTCTTGGATCACTTGTAACTCCTTAACTTCACACACATACCATTAATATTTTTAAGCTCTCGAGTCTCAAGGTGCACCGATTATGTTTACAACCTGCCTGAAGCTCTACTTTGGCCCCATAAATCATTTTAAATATTTATTCCCCTTAAATTATAAGGTTTCATCAAATCACTGGTTAATCGCTCCACTTGGTACATGTAGAGGTGCTTTAGAGTTGACTTTAATTTTCAATTTTAAAAAAAAATCCAAAGGACAAAATATGACCACGGTTGTTATTCCCCATTATTTAACTTATTTGAAAACCTATTTTCTTCTTGTGATCTTCCAAGGTTATACCTTTTTGTGTGTATGCCTTAACACTGTTCTACTTACCTATTTAAGTTCACATACATCCTCCTTGTGTACCCCAATATGCATCGTTGAAGGTTGACTTTCATTTATATCACATTCGTCATCTAGGAGGTATTCAAGGTTCACCTACCCTTCTTTTGCATATGACATGCCTCAAATATCTCAACTTGTGCCCACACATGACACTTTATTTCTTATAAGTTACTTCATCGCCTTTGACACTACTATGATGAAGACCTTGTCTTGCCGAGAATCTCAAATTCTTTAGTGAAACTGAGGGTTATCTCTTTATTTTTGACTTGTTCACTTTTCTGAAAATCATGAAGGTTTTCTTACATTCTCTTTTCTAAAAGATAAATACGTCATCATTCTTATGAGACACAAGGTGCTCGATACGGTATTAGTTGATTCACATTCTCTTATCATTTAGGTTCTTGTCATTCCTTGATATCTCGTCGCGCTACTTTGAGGTACAACCTTTCCATTTACCTTAGGACCATTGTGTTTCCTTCTCTTTATCTTTGTTGTACTAGTAAATGGTGACTGTCATAGCGAATAATCATCCCAATACCTTGATCTACAATTTACATTTCTATTTAGGACCTTAGTTTTACATACTAGTACTATTCCATATGTACTAATGTCCCTTTTGCCGGGGGGCAAGTAGGCTTGAATTGGCAAAAGTTGGAAATTTGGCGATTTCGGTCGGCAGTGAAAAATTTGATATCGGGGTCGGAATGAAATTTCGAAAGTTGTAGTAGGTTTGTGGTGTTATTTATGACGTGCGTGTAAAATTTGAGGTCATTCGGATGTGGTTTGGTTGGTTTCGGCATCGGTTGTCGAATTTGGAAGTTTAGAAGTTCTTAGGCTTGAATACGAGGGTAATTTGGTGTTTTGATGTTGTTTTGAGTGATTCAAAGGCTCGACTAAGTTTGTATGTTATTATATGACTTGTTGGTATGGTTGGTTGAGGTCCCAAGGGGCTCGGGGTGATTTCGGGTTTTTAACAGATTGTTTGAAGTTGGAAAATGCAACTGAAGTTGCTGCTACTGGTATTTCCGCACATGCGGGAGTTTGGGAGTTTGCAGGTGCAGACAGTGTTGAGGTAGGCTAGGTTCGCTGGTGCGTAGGAGAGGTCACATCTGCGAGTCCGCAGATGCAGATAGGTGCCCGCAGAAACGGAAGTGAGGAGGTCAGGCAGTAGCCGCATGTGCGAGGTATTTTCTTCACCTTTGTAGTCGTAGATGCGGATATGGAGCGCAGGTGCGAAGTTAGGGGTTTTAATGATTTTTCGCAGGTGCGGAGGTTCTTGCGTAGATTTGGCACAGCATGTGCGCATATTTAGCCGCAGGTGCGAAAGACCTGGGGCAGAAACTATAAATAGAACAATTCGCGAATTTTGGTTCATGTCCGATGGTAGGCTTGAGGGAATGTTGAGAACAGGGAAAATACTCCATTTCATTGTAGGATAGGTTATCTTCCGTTATGCGATTAAGAGAATTTTTTGTATGGTTGACAATAGTATTATTCTTGTTATCTTATAGATCGTGAAGCGGCTATGAGTTAAGCTCCTGAGCCAGTGGGTTAAGATCATGTATGTTAAGGCTATCCCTTCTTTCCTTTTGGCATGATCCATATGATAAAAACGAAACGAGCAAACATACAACTTTCATAAATGACTCTATTCATAGAAGTACTAGGGGTCTCAGATATGTCCTTCTATCATATCGTCTATTCATGGGTCTTATGACATTCTGAGAGATCTTATTGACTTACTTCCTTATTTATTGCATTCATTTATACATGTACATTGACCCATGACCAAATGACGTTATATACGCATATATTATATGTATATGGTATATGGATATATATATGTATATGGGATATGGGAAAGGTTATGGCGTTATATACGCACCACCACCTGATCAGTTGGTATACGTTGATGATTTGCCCACAGTGGCCGAGATGATATGATGGGATGCCCTCAGAGGCTTGATAATGTTATGTACGTATATACATATGCATGATATGACATTTATACTCATATGCATGACATAATATTTCATGAATTACATGGCTATCCAGATTTACAGGTTGAGTCCTTTATTTCATGTCCTTTTATACTTATTTACATGCCTTACATATTCGATACATTATTTGTACTGACGTCCTTTTGTTGTAGATGTTGTATTCATGCCTGCAGGTATAGATAATCAGTTTTACGAGCCCTCATAGTAGACGAGGTTAGCATTCAGTGAAGGATCGGTAAGACTCCACTCCATTCGGAGTGCGGCCGAGTCTGTAAGTCATCGTGTCAGAGTTTTGCAATAGACTTATGGGTAGGCCCGGTCCCTGTCCCGACCTTGTTTTGATGTCAAATACTCTTAGAGGCTTTGTAGACACAGGTTCATCATGTACAGTATGTCATAGGCCTTGACGGCCCATATGTATTCATGTTTTAAGTACGGTGGTTTGCTGATACTATGTTTGCCCACTTACAGTTGTACCTTATGAGTTGTGGCCATGTTGGCCCATGATAGTTACAAAAGGAATGAGTTCAGCCAACTCGACCTATGTAGGTTATAGTTTTGGTCAAACGATCATGATTTATAGAGTGGTTCGCTCGGGCCAGCACGACACCGGGTGCCAGCCACGCCTCCCCAGGTTTGGGGCATGACAAAAGTAGTGTCGTCATAAAATGATAGAATTCTGATGTGATTGTACAATTAAAACTCTCTTGATTGTTCAATTGATGTTCTACAACATCCGATGTCAGATGTTATTTCTCGAGTAGTCTCAAGGCTATTCACCTTTCGGCTGTTCGTGGGAACCATTTGATAATCATCCATGGCTGATAACCGGGGACGAAATTTCGATCTAAATATAGAAAAGTGGTGAGAGCAGCGAAGTCATGAAAAATGATAGAGTTCATTGTAAAACCACCACTTCCCTGATTATCTTACTGATGTTCCACAAAGTCCAAGACCAGATGTTATCTCCCGTGAAGTGCCCAGGATGATATTCCTGCAAAACTCAAAGGAGAAAATGTTAGAGTTCCTTTCAGTGTGAAGCAGTAAATTTAGAAGGAGCAGAGTTAGGCTATGTGGCCCAATGATGTATTTGACGGTGCACGAAATCTTGATGTTGGCATTCCGTGGTAATTCCAGGGATAATGTTGTCCCTCCTACGTGCAAAGGAAAATTCTTAGATTTGAGGGAGGGAAATTGATTCATGTTGACTTGATGCTTTGCTTGTTCTTCTTTGTTTGTCCGAGTCATGCGATCATGACACTTCCTGAAGGCTGACTAACAACCTGCCTGTAACAAAAATGGATTGACCTGTATCGAATCTCTGAATTTGGAAAGTGGGAGTGAACACTATGACTCCATAGCCAGATGTTTGAAGAAAGGACTTGCATCCTGTATGTTAGGATTTAAGTCGAGTGAGGGTCAGAGTAAGGTTGCCATGCTATTTTGATCTTTTGATTTTTGGTAAAATTTGGTTGACACCCTCGGAGATTTTGAGGTTGAGAGCATCATCGGACTATTCTAAAAGAACTGCCCCAGTTTTCAATACTGAAGAAATTATTTTGAAACAGTGGGGAGACCGAACCCTTATGTACGGTTGCCTATGTATCCTGCCAGGGCAAGAATAAAGTCAAAACGTAGTTCGGGCCAATTACTGGAATTATGTGGGATATGTATAATTATCATGAATGGGTGATTGTTCTTTGAGAATAGTTATGACTGTGAATGATAATTCCTGGGTGGGTGGGTGGAGATTGGTAACTTCTAAATAAGACATAAATGGTAGCATAGCGCATGGATCAGTCTCAAATGATGGGAGTCAGTGAAAATGTAAAGTGTGATTGAGAAGAATACGTCAAATCAGTGGAGGATGTACAAAGTTGGATTGATGTGTCTTTGAAAAAGATGGTAGAGTCCAGATGATGGTATGATTATGGGAATGGTTATGAAGACCGGAGTGGGCATGTGCATTTGAACGGTCAAGGTTCAACCCAAGTCAACCATAGCTTAGTAAGACAAAGAGAACCTAATAATGAATAACCAATAGAAGGTGCAGATAAAGAATACATAACAATATCAGACAAAAAATATTTACCAAATAAAAATGGATAACATACAAAGATATGTAATAAGTAAAGAATATGCAAGAAATAATCCAACTAAAGCAAGCTGCCAAATTATGTGTACAATGACCTAGGAATTCTAAGAGTATATTTGCCTAGATTCGAGCATGAGTTAAGAACAACTGTGAGATGGTACGTAGTTAACCTCGTATGTCAATCTCTGAAACTAAAGAGTTTTGAAAGTAGGTTCGGAGGGGTGAAAAGACAACCCTCACGTGACTTGTGTGTGATTGTGTATGACCAAGAGTCGATAAAAAAGTGATGACAATTTAATAAAGCAATACCATAAGCATGTGACAAAGAATATACAATACAGGTATGTGTAAAATGATACACAACGTACGCATATACAACATAGGTATGTGTAGAAGAATACACAACATAGGCATGTGTGAAAGAATATACAATATAGGCATGGAAAGAATATACAGCTTGAAGCACATAACAAAGGATATACGACTTGAAGCACGTGACAAAGAATATGCGACTTGAAGCATACGACAAAGAATATACGACTAAAAGAAAATGACAAAGGATAGTCCGCTTGAAACAAATGAAAAAGAACAGACTACTTGAAGCATGTGATACAAAAGACTAGAGATTGAAGTATTGGAGAATCTGTAATCCCTCAAGAAATTGATCAAGTCTGTTATGGTTAGAACCTGAAAAAATCCCCAGCAGAGTCGCCATGTTATTGCACCCTATTTTGCACAAAATAAAACAATGTACAACTTATTGTACCCTACAAGGTTAATTGAGTTTAGAGTCGCCATCTAGTATTTAAGGTATATTAGGACACCTATACTACACTATATGATGTATATTTGATTATGGTCGACTTAATCGTTGAGATTCTAGGTAAGGGTTTAAGTTATCTCAAGGGGAAGGTGTTAGGCATACCTCGAGATCCACAAAATATGGTTTCGGTGGACTCTATCAAATAAAAAATAAATTAGATAAAGAATAATTAATTTATTATTTACGAAGAATCATGAAAGTGATTAAAAATATTGACTAAACATGAGTGTCACATGGTAAAAATATAAGTATCTCTGTATAATAAAATATGTACAAAGAGTGGATGAAGTATATGAAAAATTATGATTTTGATGATTTAATAAATGTACAAAATATTTAGCGACAAATAAAGTAATTATAAATTAATATAATGAATGTAATAAAAGAATACACTAGAAATGATTTGATTTAGGTTCGATGTCATTTTTGATAAAATGTCACGACTCGAAATCCACAAGTCATGATGGCACCTAACCCGACTCGCTAGGTAAGCCAACAATCACATAATAACAATGAAATTGAATTAACATGGTCTAATAACTCAACAGCGGAAAAATATCATAAAGTGTCTGTGAATAAAACCATAATACTGCTACAACCAACCCCAAAATCTGGTATCAACGAGTACACGAGCACTACTGAATAACAAGATACAATCAAAATCCACTAATACAACTGTCTGAATAATAGAACAGTAGAGATAAAGATAACTTCAAGGACTACGGACGACATAGCAGTTACATCATAGTCTCCCAAAAGCTGGAAACAACTCAAGTCTAAAAATCTCCTCGACCGAATGTACCTGGATATGTACACGAAGTGCAAATTAAAGTATGAGTACAACCGACCCTATGTACTCAATAAGTAATAACACTGACCTTGTGCTGAAAGCAGTGACGAGCTCAGAACAATAGTCGAATGCCAATATCAATAACCGGTAAAAGTTCAGAATATAAAGAAAAAATTATAGAAACAGTATCTCAATGATACCATGTTCAGCTTGTTCACATTTCTGAAATTTAAACATGCTTTCAAGTATAACAGTTAAAGTGCAACACAGATGAAATATTTCATTTAACAGCTAGCATGTGTGTTACACCCCATGTTTTCGTACGTAAGAGTACGTCATAAGACAATTGATGTAAGCTCAGAAATGAGATCATTTTTAAAAGTACATAAATTAAGTTAATCGTGTTACAATGGAGGTTACAAATCTTTAAGATCATGAATAACAAGTACCAAGAGGGTTGGAAAGCTTAGAAGCTAAACGAAAAATAAGTTTCGTCGAAAGTCGATAAGTTTGGAATGTTATAACATGCACTTTGGGGTGACACTAGGGTTCTTAATATTATAAGGAGGTTATGTTATGATTTATTTTAGTTGTATGATAGTCGTGTATTATAGTTTGAAGTCAAGCGAGTTGTGGAACAAAAGTTGGCAAAGGTCATCACAAGTTACATTCATAAATGTGCTAAACCTTAGGTCAAATATAGATGAGCCTTTATCCAAATATACTTGGAATTACGAGGTGATCTACCTACCAAATTAAATATCTATGAGTCTAGTTTCTAACACATTTAACCGTTCATCAATAAGACATCGGAGTAGAGAGATATTCGCATTTTTGCGAGACTGCGCAAGAAACTCCCATGGGACCCACAAAGTCGGTGTAAAACTCCAGCTTGTATTTAAGGCTATTCTAAGTCGTTTTAACTCATTTTTCTCGTCCACAATAGTTCCTAAAGCCTCCTAAATGCTCTACAAATGATTCTTCCATGATTCTAGGGTGAAAACCTAAGATAAAAACATGAATCCAATGCTAGAAATCCCATGGTGGTTGCTAGATCGTAGTTCTTCACCTTGTGGCTGTTTTGGAGGGTTCTTCAAAGGTAAGTAACCTCTGATTTCGTGTTTTTCTTGTTGATTAAGGTAATAATCAGTCCCTCTTTCATATATATTAGATTTTGAAGGCAAAATACAAGTGTTTACAGACCAACTTGAACACCAAAAGTTGATTCAAGAAGAGAATACAATACCTATAGTGTTGTGGTGTCATTGAGGATAGTTGTGGTCTGTGCTTGGCTGAAGTTTCATGTTTGTTCTACTGGTTAAGGTGAGTATAACATCCAACTACATGTGCTTGAAGTTGTTTGTGTGTTGGTTGCATTATTTGAGCAAAATACTACAAGATGAGACTTGAAATAGTTTGAGATGTTATTGTTTTAATGGACTATTTTGGAAAGGTTGTTTCCATGAATTATAAATGGTTGGAAATCCTTTAAAAAGTATTGGTTATTATACTGGATATATTACTAAGTTCAAGAATTAATGATAATGGGGTTGAAGAGTGCTAAAGGGATTCAATCCGAGCTTGCCGCTCGTCGTGATATGTTGATGACTTGTTAATGAAATATTTTGTACCCTATTGTTTATGTTGTTCTTATTGTATTGCTCTGGTTGTTGTTGTTGGTATATAGTATTGGAGGAGGCCCTTGTTACAGGGGAGATGCTACCCATATTTACATAAACAAGCTACTAGTTTAAGTTGCGGACTTAGCCTTTACACAGCACCGACTTTGAATCTCCTTATGCTATGGTAGATTGAGTTGAGTTTTTTGAAGAGTTGATTGGAAGGTATTAAGGACTCAAGGGATTTAAGTTATGTTAAGGCTATCCTTTATTTCCTTTTGGCATGATCCATATAATACAACATAACGAGCAAACACGCAACGTTCACAAATGACTCTATTCTTAGAAGTACTAGGGTTACCTTTGTTCTTGATTCCCCATATATCCTATTATTATATCGTCTGTTCATGGGTCTCAATATGTAAGTTGATAAAGTTTATTTTGTGATATTATCTAAGGCGTATTGATCTTATGATATCCCGAGAGATCTTATTGACTTACTTCTTATACATTGCATTTATTTATGCATGTACATTAACCCATGACAAGATGGAGTTATATACGCGTATATTATATTTATATAGAGTATGCGGAAAAGGTTACGATGTTATATACGCACCACCACCTGATCAGATGGTATACGTTGATGATTTCGCCCACAGAGGCCGAGATGATATGATGCGATGCCCTCAGAGGCTTGATGATGTTATGTACGCATATACCTATGCATGATATGACATTTATACGCATATGTATGACATTATAAATGTTTCATGATTCACAATGTCCCCAGGCAAAAGGGACGTCAGTACAAATAATGTACCGAGTATGTAAGGAATGAAAATCAGTAACAATAGACATAAGAAAAACATGGAGTAAAAGACTTGACATGTATGTCTGAATAACTTTGTGGATCATTAATATTTAAAATGTCATGCATATGCATATAAATATCATACCATGCTTAGGTATATGCGTCCATAACATCATCAAGCCTCTGAGGGCATCCCATCATATCATCTCGGCCACTGTGGGCAAATCATCAACGTATACCAGCTGATCAGGTGGTGGTGCGTATATAATGCCGTAACCTTTTTCCATATCCCATATATATATATATATATATATATATATATATATATATATATATATATATATATATATATATATATATATATATATATATACACGTATATAACGCCATCTGGTCATGGGTTAATGTGCATGTATAAATGCATGAAATGCATATGAAATACGTTAATAAAATCTCTCAGTACGTCATAAAATCATTATGCCTCTGATTAATATCATGAAATAAACTTTACCAACTTACGTATTTTTTGAGACCCATGAACAATTGATAGAATAATATGACACATGGGGAATCAAGAACATAAGCATCTCTAGTATTTCTATGAATAGAGTCATTTATGGAAGTAGCGTATTTCACTCGTTTCATTTGTATCATTTGGATCATGTCAAAAAGAAAGAAGGGATAGCCTTAACATACCTAAGCCGATTCTCTTGACAATTCCTCTAACATACGTCAATTGCAACAAAAACGTAATAGTGGATCTAAGTAGGGGAGAATCCGTATGATATTTTTGAGAAAGATTACACCGTACTCCCTTAGAACCGCAAAATCTCATTGCTATTATGCTAAATAGTTTTGTATGAATTTATTTTTATTGAAGAACTCACGTTACATGTATATACATGTTCTTGTATGAACTTGTTGAAGCAAAATCACGTTATATGTATATACATGTTCTTGTATGAACTTGCTGAAGCAAACTCACGTTACCCTATCTCATTTTGCAAAAGAGTCAAATGAATATCGTTTGAGATTTTCCATTTGTAAGTGTCTCACTCAAAGACATATGAAAGTCCTTTACAATTAAGATTTGTGGGCCCCATTTGCATAATGACTAAGCCACCCAAAATTCACCTAACTTTGTCATTTTGCAACATAATTCATTATAGTGATGGGTTGCCACGTAAATGGTTATAAGGCTTATCCAAAAATCACCCACTTAATTCCTTAATAAACTCATTAATCCCCCATTAATCCAATAATTAACCAATTATCCATATAATTAAGAATTATCTCAAATTATTTATAATACTACTCACTTTTAACACGCTTTATACATCTTGCTATCATGGTCATGTGATACCTTGTATGGCACTAGTCCATAAATACGGGGTATTGTAGCTTGGACCGTATTTTATTCCAAAATGACAAACTTCGACGAAATTCATTTTCTTCGAATTGCTTACCGGCTCACCTTCACGAATTTACTCATCACTTGTTTGAAATAGCATAATGCTTATAATCTCAAATTAATCTCATTCCCGAACTTACGTCGATTAAGTTACGACAAAACTTAAACGTACAAAAATGCGGGATGTAACATCTTATTTTCGAGCTTTCATCAATTTACTTATGGCGTACTTTCACGTATGAAAACATGGGGTGTAACAGTTACTTACCTCAAAACGTACAAATCAATACTCCAACAAGCCCTTCCCACACGTATCGGCCTCTAAACGACTAGAATCTAGTCATAAACTACTAATATAAAAAAATAATGCCGTAGGAAACAACTTTAAACAATAAAGTTTCGATCATATTCATAATCAGAAAGCCAACCCAAAAAGTAAAACCCGGGCTCGCACCCTAGAACCTGGTCAAACTCACAGATTCTGAATACCTATTCTGCAATGAGTTCAACCATACCAATTTCTTTCAATTCCGACCTCGATTCGACCATCAAATCCTTAGTTTTCACTTTTGGAAGTTTTTACAAATATCCCTCATTTCTTCACTTTAATTCACTAATTACATGTTAAAAACAAAGATGGAATCATGAAATAATAACAAATCCAAGTCAAAAACACTTACCCCGATCCAAATTTTAAAAATGCTGTTCAAAATCGCCCAAACCGAGCTCTCTACCTCAAAATGTGATCTCTAACCCTCGAAATTTAAACATTCTTCCCAGGTGTTTACCTTTTGCGATCGCGTAAAGTCCTTCACGATCGCGAAGAACAAAGTTCACCAGCTACCAAACCTCTTACGCAAACGCGATGAGCAACTGCCCCAAGCTTCGCGATCGCGAACCATATCTCACAACCGCAGAGAACAACGCGTGCCACCGCACAGCTTCACCTTCCTTCTACACGACAACAGATACACACACACGTTAACGATGAACAACACTCCCAGGCTTCACGAACGCATCCATCATTTCGTGAATGCGCTGAGCAAAAAGTCACCTTCCAGCAATGACTCTAAGTCACGTCCCTATCTTCGCGATAGCGTAAGAGGATAGCAGAAGCACAAAATTCAGTGGTTTTTCAAAGTCTAAAATGAATCCGAACTTGATCTGAATCATACCCGAGGCCCCCGTCCGAATATACCAACAAGTCCTAAAATACAATACGAACTTACCTGGAGCCTCAAATCACATCAAACAACACCAGAACCACTAATTGCACATCAATTCAAGCCTAATGAACTAATGAACTTCCAACTTCTAAAACCAATGTTGAACCATATCAAATCAATTCCGAATGACCTCAAATTTTGCGTGTAAATCCCAAACGACACAACGAACCTATTTCAACTTCCGGAACCAAAATCCAAACCTGATATCAAAAAAGTTAACTATCGGTCAAACCTCTCAACCTTCCAAACTTTAAAGTTTCCATCTTTCGCCAATTCAAGCCAAAATGACCTACGGATCTCCAAATCAATATACGGACATAAGCCCAAGTCCAAAATCACCACACGAATATATTGGAACCATCAGAACTCCACTTCAGAGTCGCCTGATAAGGTTAAGATTATTCAGGATCTACTTCGCACAGCTCAGTCGAGGCAAAAGAGTTATGCCGATCGTAAAGTTCGTGATATTGCATTCATGGTTAGAGAAAGAATATTTCTCCGGGTTTCACCTATGAAAGGTGTAATGAGGTTCGAAAAGAAGGACAAGTTGAGCCCTAGGTATATCGGACCGTTTGAAATTCTTGAAAGGGTGGGTGAAGTAGCCTACAGGCTTGTATTACCACCTAGTTTATCAGCTGTTCATCTGGTGTTCCATGTTTCTATGCTCCAAAAATATCATGGTGATCCGTTGCATGTGTTAGATTTCAGCTCGGTCCAATTGGACAAAGATTTGACTTACGAGGAGGAGCCGGTGGCTATTCTAGCCTGGCAGGTTTGACAGTTGAGGTCAAAGAGTTATCCTTCAGTTCGGGTGAAATGGAGAGGTCAGTCGATAGGGGCATCTACCTGGGAGTCCGATTCGGACATGCGGAGTAAATATCCACACTTATTCACCAGCTCAGGTACTTTTTTTTAACTCCGTTCGAGGACGAACGTTTGTTTTAGAGGTGGAGAATGTGATGACCCAAAATGTCATCTTTAAATTTAATAAGTAATCTGTGTTCTAAGACCTCGAAAAGCACAATTTATCATTCCTCGACTTGCGTGCACAGTCCGTAAAATTTTCCGAAAAGTTTTCATGTGAAAAATGGATTAAAATGTAAAATAAAGCTTTAAAACTCAACTGAGTTGACTTTGGTCAACATTTTTAGCAAACGGACCTGGATCGGTGTTTTGACAGTTCCGGTAGCTCCGTATCGTGATTTGGGACTTGGGCATATGCCCGGAATTTAATTTGGAGGTCCCTGGCTCAAGTTATGACCATTTAACGGAACTAGCAATTTAAAGGCTAAAGATTCCAAGTTTGACGTGGGAATGAACTTTCGAAGGCGATGTACAAGTCTGTCATTTCGATTTCACAGCACTGCATGCTGTCATTGGAAAGTACATATCTTAAATTAGGAACGTCCAAATCATGAGACGTCTATGCTGTCAAAAAGACAAGTTCTAGACCTACAACACCTAAAAATATTGTGGCACAACTCCTTTTAGATTGGCCGCAACATTATTTTGAAATCGCTCCTGATGTCTGCCTTGCTGCGTTTCAGCTTTATGCACTCTCATCGAGAAATTCATATCTCAATCTTCGGGTGTTGGAATTGCGAGCTATCTGTACTGTTGGAAAGAAAATTTCGAAAATCACAATATCTGTAAATACCATAGCAAAAATCCTTTCAGAACGTCCGCCATAATATTTTGAAGTCGCTAGAGACATCTACTGCACTTGATTTCCAGATTTGCTCACTCTAGATAAAAAAAAACATATCTGGGGTTAGGAACGTCGAAATCATGAGCCGTTTGTGCCACTGTAAATAAGACTCCGAGATAAGAAAATACTCAAAATATCATAGAAGTACTCCTTCCAGATTAGCCACAGTAATATCTTGAAATTGATCTAGACGTCTGCCTTGCTGCTTTTCAGCTTTGTGCGCTCCAGTGGAAAAATTAATATCTCGAGCTAGGAATCTCCAAAGTGCAATTCATTTACACCATTAGAAAGTAAACTCATAGAGATGAATCTCATATGAATTTTATGGAAGAAATTCATTTGGGCTGGAAACAGAAAATTCTCAAAATATGACCTAGCTGCAGTAAATTTTCAGATTCGTGTGGTCTCGACAAAAAAATTGTATCTTGAGTTAGGAGCCTGCAAACCACAAATGATTTATGTTGTTGGAAATTAGACATCCAAATATACAACATATAAAATGTTTGGGGCAGAACGTCTCCCAGATGGACTACAGTAGTTTTCTAAAGTTGATCCCGTCGTCCGTTGAGGTCGCTTTCTAGCTCTATGCTCTCTGAGTTATCCTATGAATGTTTTTTTTCTTTCTTGAAATTGATTTTACAATCTTGCATGTAGTAACTTTAGATATCATGCTTCATAAATCTCATCTCTTCATTTATTTCTTTTGCAGACTTGCAAAGAAGTTCAAAGGGGTCCAGATGCAGAGCCACCCCTTCACCAGCTGTTGCACTTGATTTGTTGACAGTCTTGAAGTTCATCAATGGAGGCTCCCATGGTGATTGAAGATTTTTCAAGAGAGACGACTTCTCATATATGGGACATTCAACCAACACTTGCACGAGAGAAGCAAACTATCATGCTCAAGGCCTAACAATAAGATATGTGGTAAAGAGATCATCACAACTACTGAATGCGATACACGTACATTGAGGATAATGTATTAAAATGTGTAGACGTCATATGGACTTGGAAGAAGCATTCAAGACGAGTCAGCAACAAAGCCTAGTTTACGTTCATTTTCATGACTAAGGCTTTTGTATAGGAAAACGTTTGATCCCTTTCGTCTCTACACTTTTGGATGTATCAATTTTGTAACATTGAAGCAATAAAATATCTTTTATACTCCAATACTAATTGTCTTTTTTTCCTCATTTATATATGCCTCTACATATGGATGAGTTAGTGTGATGATCCCATAAACCAAACCTTTTCTTTTTAAATTCATGCGACTGAACTTAGAATGAAAGTCTAAGCTGCCTACGTATCTCGGTGAAGAGGATCAGGTCATAACATAGTTCAGTGGGATGGGTTTTTTTTTCTTGATTTATTTTATGTCCTAATTTTTGCCTAGGCCGCCTCTCGCGAGGTTTTCAACCTAGCGGACTATTTTTGACTTGACTTTTGCCTAGGACGCCTCTTTCGAGGTTTTCAACCTAGCAGACTTTAATTTTATTTTGGCCGTATACAGTTTAGACTCATGCGGGCCATGAGTGTAGCAACGTGCAGTTTAGGCTCATGCATCAAGGAGCGTCATAACTTACAGTTTAGGCTCGTACTTTGAGAAGCATCATGACTTGTAGTTTAGGAGCTTCGTCCAGTAGTAGCCCATCCTCTTGATGCGAAAATGGAGCTTGGGACCAGATTGGTGTGCTCCACATGAGCCAGAATGTGCTTCCTCTATTGCTTGGCGGGCTTATTATTTGTCAAGACATCAATGTCCCCTTATAGAAGGTGAATCGTGGTGCTCTTCGTTTGATGTCTGTTCTTTGTCGCGGATCCTCAGGTAACTTTCTTTGTTTAAGGTACTCTATCAGTGGTTGCCTTCAATCTTCTTCTTCAATCACTCGAACAGATGTATGATGGCGTTCGTTGATTTGAATATCAAGAAGTCTAGGAATAACCCATCGATGACACACATATACCTTTGTTGACTCATTCTCTCCAAGTGCCATCGTCGTGGCCAAGTTATCCAAAGCATCAGCCTTGCGATTTTCTTCTCTTGGGACGTGGTTTAAGAATACTTGGTTGAATCTTTCAAGTGAACCAGAAGCATATTGATGGTATGACAAAAGATCTTCCTTCTTTACCTCATAACTCCCCAAAAGTTGGTTGATGATCAGCTTAGAGTTACCGTAGATCTCCAACTGTTGAATCTTCATGTCTAATACCATTCCGAGACCGACGATCAGAGCTTGGTACTATGCGGTATTATTGGAGCATGATTCACCTAAAATAAAGGAGAATGGCAAGACTTGTCTTTCTGGAGAGATCAACACAACACCTGCCCCCGCACCGTTACGACGTGCATATCCATCAAAGAACATTGTCCATGGTGGCAATTCTTCAATGAACAAAACGTCTTCATCTGGAAACTTATCAGAAAGCTCCCATTTCGTCGGAAGAGGGTGATCAGCTAGAAAATTAGCTAGTGCTTTTCCTTTCACAGCCGTTTGAGGTGTGTATGTGATCTCATATTGGTTAAACAATATGGACCATCTTGCTAGGCGTCCAGAAAGAACAGGTCGAGTCATCACGAACTTCACGAGATCTGCTCGAGAGATGAGTTTGATGGTGTATGATTCAAAATAATGCCTTAGCTTCTTTATCACATAAAATAACGCTAAGCATATTTTCTCAACAGGCGTATAGTTCAACTCAACTCCTTTTAGAGTTCGACTGAGGTAGTACAAGGCTTGTTACTTTCCTTCCTCATACTCTTGAGCAAGTAGTGCTCCAAGTGAACGTTCATGTGCCGCGATGTAGAGTATCAATGGCTTCCCAAGCATTGGTGCCCCAACACTAGTGGATTCAGCAAGTATCTTTTGATGCTTTCAAAAGCATTTTGACATGACTGATCCCAATGAAAAGGGATATCCTTCCCCAATAGATGATTGAAGGGTTGACATCATCCGGCTAGATTAGAGATGAACCTATGGATGAATGCTAAGTTTCCTTGGAGACTTCGAAGCTCCCTCAAGTCCTTCAGCTCGGGCATTTTTTGAATAGAGTCAATCTTTGCAGGATAAACTTCAATTTCACGATGACGCACAATGAAGCCAAGAAACATTCCTGAGGTAACTCCAAATGCACACTTGAGTGGATTCATCTTCAGGTCGAATTTTCTTAACCTTTCAAAAACAATTCGAAGGTCTTCAAGGTGGTAACGCCTACTGTTCGTCATCATTGCCAAGTCATCGACTTAGCATTCTACCCTCTTATGAAGCATGTCATCGAAGATATTTTGCATCGTGCGTTGGTAGGTGGCACCAGCATTCTTCAGACCGAAGGGCATCACTTTGTAGCAGTATATCCCTTTTGGAGTTCGGAAAATAGTACGCTCTTCATCTTTTTGTAGACATTCTTAAAAATGGATAATTTGTGTTTAATTGAAGAATTGCAATTGTAGTCTTTTGGCCTTTTAACACCTTTGAAATTAATTTAAATAAACTTAATTATTTTCAATAAAATGTAGTAAAATTATAATTATCAAATATACTACTAATTATTGCAATTAACTATTTGTAAAATACTTTATTTTCTAATTGTAACAGTAATTTCGAATTGTTAATATAGTAATCTAATTAATTAGAAATTAAGGAGTAATTTATTAAATTAATTATAAAGCCTGTGTGATGTATATAGAAGTTCTTTTAATAATCTTAAAATAGTAAGCATGATATATTTATAATTATTATAAAATTAAATTATTAACTTCAAAACTACTAATACTTAATTAATTTTGTCAAAAATAGATATTATTGATTGAAAATATTTTCAAAAAATTCATTCTTTAAAAGGGAGGATCAAAATTGGCCGTCAACAGCCGCCTCTCTTTGACTGGAGACGATAAAATACTTTACGTGAAAGGAAATTGAACCAAGCCCAATTTTGTCTCGACTTTAGGCATACATTTGCAGGAATGGCATGAAGATGATGAGTTGTAGAGTTAGGAGTTAAGGAAGATTCCTGGAGGATTTTTGGGGAGTTGGGGCCGAATTCTGGCTTTGTATTGCATACATACCTCGGGCTTAACGAGGATCAGGCCTCATATAGTTCTAGAGTGAAGATTTGGGGAGCCGATGCTCGCACGAATTGCCCCAGTATAGTATTATGACGATACTACGAGACAGAAGATTCGGTACTCATGATAGCTTCTTAATTGCGGCTTGATTTGAAAGGTTTTGTAGAATTAGAGTTCCACTGATCGTATTTGAGTTTGAGCTCGGTTCCTTGGCCCGCTTATGAGCTTGTTGTCCCTCATAGCGTTGTAGCTTAGTTTGCTGCTTAGAAGGAGTTCCACGTTGCACTGTTTGTTCCTGCAAAAACAAGATACACGCATACCCATATATAGCGATCAATAGTAATCCAGAATATGAAAATACAACATCAGAGCACCAACACACCAGCAATTCTATGTTCAGTCCAAACCATTCTGAATCATGTCTGAAACTCATCCGAGCTCTCGGGGCTTTAAACCCAATATCCACACAAGTCTAAAAATATCACACGAACTCGCTCGCGTGATCAAAATACAAATATAACATCTAGAACTACGAATCGGACACCAAAACGCATGAATTTCAAAGTAAAATTCAAAAACTTCGAGAATTGCAACGAAACATCTTAATACTATCAAATCAACTCCAAATGACACTAAAATTTGCAGATAAGTTCTAAATAGAATAAAAGACCTATTCCAAGTCACAAAATAAAATTCCGAACCGAATAGCCAAAATTTGACCTACCGTCAAACGTTTAAACCTCAAACTGCCATTTTTTGGCAAAACTACACAAATCAACCTAGAAACCTCCGAATTCGATTCCAAGCATGCGCCCAAGTCCAAAATCATGATAAGAACCTATATGAGCCGTCAAAACACCATTCCGGGGTCACTTTTACAAAAGTCAAAGATTGATCAACATAATCAACATAGGCTTCTAAGCCAAGAATCAAAGGGTCCAAATCAACCCTAAACCTTCCCGGAACGAAACCAATCAACCCCGTAAGTCATAAAACCAAAGTTACACATGTGTGAAGCATAAAAAGGGAAACGGGGCATAAATACATAAAATGACCGGTCGGGTTGTTACATCTCCCTGCACTACGTTTCTTATACAACATTACAAATTGCCTCAGAAATAAAATTAAGATTAGTTCCTTGAATAGTTGTAGAATTTATATTCTTTAGCTTCGTAATGCGTTCATGAATTTCATTCCGAATATTGTGAGCTCAGTGCATAATCAATACAGACTTGGGTTTGATGCTCATGAGTGTCGGTCTAGATTACTCAGCATGTCATAAACAGTGAAAATTTCAATTTTCATAATCAGTTCATAAATACATGTCTCAGTCTAGTCCTATTCAGCATTCCTGTATCATGTAAATCAGTATAATTTAGTATTTCAACATCACGTATTGCAGTATGATTCTCAGTTCCTAAATTTAAATTCCTGAATGTTGAACACCTGTATTTGGGCGTAAGGCCATAGTTTATGCTTTATGCATATTTGGTCCTGAGGCCGTAGTTTATGCTTTATGCATGTTTGGGCATGAGGTCGTAGTTTATGCTTTATGCATGTTTGGGCCTGAGGTCGTAGTTATGTATATGTATACTTAGGCCCGAGGCCATAGTCTATTTATTCAGATAAACAGGTGGTTCATCATTCAAAAGAGAGAGTATTCATATCCTTACTTCCCTTTCAGTTCATTTATCAGTTATCATTTTAGTTATCGGTTATCAATTATCAGTTCAGTTTTAGTTTTAGTATTTACAGTTCTTTCTTTCAGTTGTTTTATATGCTAGTGCAATTCAAATGTACTGACGTCCCTTTTGCTCAGGGCCTGCATCTCATGATGCAGGTAATGATTTATAGGTTAACGATTCAGAGCGCTAGGATTCTCGTACCAGCTATTTGTTGAGCCCCAGTTGTTTCGAGGCATTATCAGTACTTTACAGTCCTTTCAGTACATCTTTCGACACTTTGCTTACTTGGGATAATCGAATTTATTAGGAAGAACTCGGAACATGGGAATTAGGAACTTGAGCCAACCATACTTGAAACTTACGGGAACATTATGGAATTCGATTCTAAGAGAGTAGTTTAGCCAACATACCTCGCTTTGATCTTTCCTTAAATTACTACAATATTCCGGAAATCCTAGCAACTTCAATCTATTTTGAGACATAACAAAATTGAAAAACAATTTGGAAGATATTCATGGTTTCAACTCATTTGAGCTTTTTATCAAACACTAGGTGTGCGAATTTGATTATAAGGTTCTTCCATAAGATTTCCTTCACTTCACAACCAATTCAATACCAAGAGTTTACTCATACTAATTCAATTACCTCCCCACCATCCTCATAGCTACATGCATGCATAAATAACAACTCTCATACCCAAGAATCATACTCCTAATTAACCATCTTCTACCCAAACTCGAAATTAAAGACTAGGGTTAGAACCTTAGCTCTTGGGTGAAAATCTTGTGAGATTTCTTGTTGAATTTCAAAGCTTGGACAAGATCTTGATTGTCACGACCCAATTTCCCCTCCGTTTGGGTATCGTGATGGAACCTAGTCTTAGGGACTAGGTAAGCCTAACATTAATTGAAACAACAACATTATTTAAATAACATCCAACAATTTGAAATAGAAATCTCTTAAAATTTACAATTCCCAAAACCGGTAGTACAAGTCATAAGCTCTATAGAGTGATTGCTAAAAAACTTCTAAATACAAATGTCCAGAAATAAGAATAAACAGTGCAAAATGAAAACTTGAAGGTGACTACGAAGCCTGCGAACGCAGCAGCAGGTTTACCTTGAGTCTCCACAGCAACGACCCGCACAGCTACTAACGAACAAACACCTGGATCTGCACAAAAATGTGCGGAAGTGTAGAATAAGCACACCACAACGGTGCCCACTAAGTATCAAGACTAACCTCGGTGGAGTAGTGACGAGGAATAGTCAAGACACCCACTGGTGCATTAGTCAAATCGAATGACATAACACTGAACTCAAAGTGCCCATATCTGGTCCTGAATGCTGTCTTCGAAATATCTTTCTCTCTAACCCTTACCTGATGGTACCCGGACCTCAAGTCTATCTTCGAGAAATACTTGGCACCTTGAAACCGATCATAATTCATCAATCCTTAGGAACGGGCACTTATTCTTGATCGTCACCTTATTCAACTGTCTATAATCAATACACATCCGTAAGGAACCATCTTTCTTCCTCACAAATAACACAGGTGCTCCCCATGGTGTTGTACTGGGTCTGATAAAGCCTTTTTCAAGCAAGTCCTTTAGTTGTTCCTTCAACTCCCTCAATTCTACGAGTGCCATTCAATAGGGAGGAATAGATAATGGCTGAGTATCTGGTAATAGGTCAATAGCAAACTCAATTTCTCGCTCTGGCAGAAGACCCGAAAGCTCATCGGAGAAAACATCGAGAAACTCATTAACCACATGGATAGATTGAATGGTTGGTGACTCTACTTTCACATCCTGCACCCGAACTAAGTGACAAATATAGCCCTTTCTGATCATCTTCCTTGCCTTGAGATAGGAAATAAATCTACCTCTCGGCGATGCCGTATTACCTTTCCATTCCAAAACAGGCTCCCTTGGGAATTGGAATCGGACCATCTTTGATATACAATCAATGATGGCATAACAAGAATACAACCAATCTATACCCATTATAACATCAAATTTTACCATATCTAACTCGATTAGGTCTGCTACTATAGATCGACTATGAACTACTACTATACAATCTCTATATACCCGCCTAGCTATCACTTAATCCCCAACAGGTGTGGACACCTCAAAAGATTTAACCAACTCAGGTTTTATTCCAAACTTACTAGCAACCAACGGAGTAATATATGATAAGGTGGAACCTGGGTCAATCAATGCATATACATCATATAAGGAGACTGATAATATACCTGTAACAACATCGGGTGACGACTCCTGATCCTGTCGACCTGCTAATGCATAAATGCGGTTCTGAGGACCGCTCGAGCTAGATGCTCCACCTCTGCCCTCTACCACGACTGATTGGTGCTTGTGAACCTTGCCTACGGGGGCGTACTGATGATGATGAACCAACTACATATCTCACTGGCTGAACTATGCTTGTACCACCTCTCGTCGGACAATCTCTCATAACGTGGCCTTGATAACCATAAGTATAACAAACACCGAACCCCATACGGCACTGCCCGACATGCTGCTTACCATACTGAGCACATCGTGGAAAGGGCGGCCTCATCTGACTTGACTTACCCCTATACTGAGAACTTGAGGCCCTGGAATTCTGACTAGGCCCTGAATATGTAGAACGATCAAATCTCCTATCGGCAAACTGAGGGGGTGCGCTAGTCGATGGCAGGGCTGGATACCTTGGGTATTGTTGTCTCTGACCACCTCAAAACTCACCAAAAGGACCCGAAGATCTCGCTCTCTTACTCTGGCCCCTATCATGCTCACGATCAGCCCTCTGCTTCTTCTTACTGTCATGCCCTAAAACTGGGGAGCGCGACCGGCGCTCAAACGAGTGAACCCGGCCGAGCAAGCATGTTAGATACTTTCTACCTAACTCACTCATCATCAAGAAAAGATGTGGTTTTATTAATTATACAGTAGGAAGCTCATTTATGCAATACTAAAGTGTTTCATTAGCTATTTCGCCTTTCAGTCTCAAAATACACATATTCTTATAGTCTGAGTGGAACAAGTGATCAAACACAACATAACTTTCTTAACATTCCCAACACCCATATACAACCCACATAGTGTCTACGGATCCTCTAAAGATACAAAGGAAAGTAAAGATAGTGCCGGCAACAAGGTCTCGGCTATACCTCAAAAAGTGATCACAATATAAACTAAAGGTACAATACATGACCCCGGAATGAAATGGGGCTCACCGGGTCCGCTGAGAAGAGGATGCATCACTATCTGTGATCAACACTCTCTGCTATGTAACCACTTGCATCCATTTAAAGATGCAGCGCCCCCGGCAAAAGGGACGTTAGTACTGTTGAATAGTACTAGTATGTGTAATTAAATGAACAATAACACAGGGGGAGACAGTCAAGAATGCAATATGAGCTTTAAATAACACTAAAACATCAAGTTAAGGATCACATAGATATTTAAGTCAATTCCCGCATTATTAGGTAGAATGGTTTTTAGTACCAATATGCCACAATCCACAATACCACCGTGTTCTTACACGGAGTCCGATCTCGGTCCAATCAGCTAAGCCATCTCATTTGAGACATCAACCATATTCACTATTTCATTCACAATACCGTGTTATTACACGGAGTCCGATCTCGGCCCGATCGGCTAAGCCAGATCATTTGAGACATCAACCATGTTCATAATTTCACTCACAATACCACCGTGTTATTATACGGAGTCCGATCTCGGCCCGATCGGCTAAGCCATCTCATTCGAGACATCAACCATTTCAATCGATCATCTTACTTCGTATTTCTTTCCCATCTTTTCAGCACATTGGCACAAGCGGCTTTAATTATAAAGTCATTCTTGGCACTTGGCCTTATTTCACAATTCAAGTTCTTTTCCACAATCCAACATTATTATTATCATTGATAACAACACGGTTTTCATTCAAGACTCTTGATTTCACGTGTGAGCAATTTAGAATTCAAGGCACATAGAGGCTTTTCACACAATTTGGCATAACAGTCTTTAATCAAATTTGACGTGAAGTCTAGGCATATTAGCACATATTCTAAGTCTTGAACATTTCCTCAGATGACGAGATAACATGATAAAAGCATGGGAATACATATTTCACATATATTTGCAAAGCAATCACATTCGGGATAGCAATTTCTAGGACGTTCAATTTGGGACTTACGTCGATTGCATGAATACCATGGGATTCAATTTTAAGAAGAGGGAGTTTAGCCAACATACCTCAATTGAGCCTCTTAAAACTCTAAGATGTCCCGGAATATTAGCAACTTCAATCTACTTTAGCAATATAGCAAAATTGAACCCAAAATTAGGAAAACGATCATAATTCTAGCTCACTTGAGCATTCTATCAAACACTATGTGTGTATTAAGGTTTCATGTCCCTTTTTATGAAAGACTCCACCAACCCACACCCTATTCTTTTCTATATTTAACTCACAACCTACCCACATACCTTAGGAACACATGCATGCAAGGTAAGCAATCCCATCCCCATGAATTACCTTACTAATGGCCCATTCTAGTTACATTTTGAAATTAAGAGTTTGGGTGATAGAATCTTACCTCTTAGGAAGAAGACCTAGGTGCCTCTCTTGATAATTTTTAAGGTTTTAAGTGAGAATTGAATAGCAATTTGATGAAGATCACTTTCTCCCTCTATGACTCTCTCTCTCTCTCTAGAGTATTAAATTTTGCTAAAAAATATCCCCTTACATCTATTTTAACGAAGTAGGGTCGGGTTTTAAAAACCCAGAGATGAAGCTCCGGAACAGGTTCTGCAATTGCATATGCGACCGCATAATGGTTATGCGGTCCGCGAAATGACCGCGACATTGGGTGCCAAAACTGGAGAGGAACTGACCAGGTCTGCGGTCACTATGCGGCCCGCAGACCTGTTCTGTGGTCGCATAATGCACCGCAGAATCATAGTGCACCGCAGAACCTCCCTCCGAAAAATCCTAAGGAGGGATATGCGACAAGAGTGCGGCCCGCAAAATGGTTATGTGGTCGTATAATGGGCCGCAAAATGACATTAAAATGGCCTAGAAGACTGCTCCATTCTGCGGTTCGCAGAGTGGTTCTGCGATCGTAAAACGGACCGCAGAAATGCCTACTTCTGACCAATATTTTCCTTCAACTCCCCAACGCACTGTTCAATCCAAAAAGTTTGAACCGCGGTTCGCAAGCCCGCCACGAAGAATTTCCACTATTATTAACCTCTACGCCTACTTTAGCATCACGGAAATTCGGGTTTTTAGGAAATATTTTACGGGGCCTTACATCCTCCCCCACTTAAGATCATTCGTCCTCGAATGAGGATCAAGGTCCACTATTAGAGACTTATGCAGCTCGGTTATCATACCACACACCAACAGCCCCAAAGTTGACTAACTCCCTAAATTATCAAAAATTTCGCCAGAGTTTCCTTTGTAACTAGGCCTATCCACCTGTCAGAGAGCCCCGGAAACACATCTTATAAACATATGCACAACCCAATGAAGTAACAAATCTCATAGCAATACCAATCGTGGCCTCATAAGCAACATATAATCAAAAGGAACACCTTTACATTAACTGAAAAAGTGATACAAAATTCATAGGGGACAAGTTTATAAAAAGAAAGGATTACACAGCTATTCAAATAAGTAAGGATACTTCTTCTTCATTTCTTCCTCGACCTCCCACGTGGCCTCTTCAACTTGCTGGTTTCGCCATAACACTTTCACGGAGGAAATTTCTTTATTCCTCAACCTTCGGACTTGTCTATCAAGAATGGCAACTGGAATTTCTTCATATGACAATTCTTCATTAACCTCAAGGTTCTCAACCGGCACAATAGCTGATAAATTTCCAACTACCTTCTTCAACATAGACACATAGAATACCGGGTGCACTAATGACATCTCGGGTGATAGCTCAAGCTTGTACACCACCTGGCCAATTATCTGAATAATTTTGTACGGTCCGATATACGTTAGACTCAATCTCCATTTCTTACCAAATCGCATTACACCCTTCATGGGGGAAACATTCAAGAATACTCGATCATCTTCTTTGAACTCCAGATCCCTACGACGAACATTCGAATAGGACTTCTGATAACTTTGAGCAGCCTTCAGCCACTCCTTAATGATTTTAACTTTTTCCATAGCCTGATGTACAAGGTCTGGCCTTATCAACTCTGCTTCCCCAATTTCGAACCACCCAATAGGGGATCTACATCTCCTACCATATAAAGCCTCGAATGGTTCCATTTGAATGCTAGCGTGATAGCTATTATTGTAAGCAAATTCTATGAGTGGTAAAGGGTCATTCCAGCTACACTTGAAGTCAAGAACACAAGCACACAACATGTCCTCGAACGTCTGAATAGTCCGCTTTGTTTGCCCGTCGGTCTGTGGATGGAAGGTTGTAATAAGATTTACCTGAGTACCCAAACCTTGCTGAAATTTCTTCCAAAAATTAGTCGTGAACTGAGCCCCTCGATCGGAGATGATAGAAACTGGAGTGCCATGCAGCCTAACTATTTCGTTGATATACAACTGAGCATATTGTTCTGCTGTGTCGGTAGATTTAACTGGCAAGAAGTGTGCTGATTTTGTGAGTCGATCCACGATCACCCAAATTGAGTCAAACTTGCGCGGAGTGCACGGTAATCCTATCACATAATCCATACTAATCATTTCCCACTTCAACATTGGAATTTCTATGTTCTGTGCCAACCCACCAGGTGGTTGATGTTCGGCCTTCACTTGCTGATAATTCGGACACCTTGCCACAAAGCCCGCCATATTCCTTTTCATGTCATTCCACCAATAGACTTCCTTGAGATCGTGATACATCTTTGTAGAATCGGGATGCACGGAATACCTAGAAGCATGAGCCTCCATCATGATTCTTTCCCAGAGATCATCTACATTCGGAACACATAGTCGCCCTTGGTACCTTAGTGTACCATCGTCCATGCCAAGCGCAAATGCCATAGTCTTATGCTTTTGAATCCCCTCCTTCAATTGCACCAAAAATGGATCGTTGTATTGCTTCTCTTTGACTTCCACAACAAGCGAAGATTCAGCCCTATTTTGCACAATTACCCTTCCTTCACAAGAGTCCACGAGGCAAACTCCCAAATTAGCTAGCTAGTGAACCTCCCCGGCCAACGGCCTTTGACATTCCTCCAAGTGGGCCAAACTACCCATATATTTCCGGCTAAGAGCATCTGCCACAATATTGGCTTTCCCCGAGTGATAATGAATATCGATGTTGTAATCCTTGAGTAACTCAAGCCATCTTCTCTGCCTCAGATTCAACTCCTTTTGCTTGAAAATATATTGAAGACTCTTGTGGTCCGTGAATACATCTACATGGATCACATATAAATAATGACGCCAAATCTTCAATGCAAAAATCACTGCCGCAAGTTCTATGTCATGAGTTAGATAGTTCTTTTCATGATTCTTGAGTTTCCTAGAAGCATAAGCTACAACCTTGCCGTGTTGGATTAATACACACCCAAGCCCAATTCTTGAAGAATCACAATACACCCACAAATCCATGTGTACCCTCTGGCAAGGTCAACACCGGCTCTGTAGTCAACCTCGATTTCATATCCTGTAATACCCTGCTAAACCCAAGAAACTGCGAATACCGGGTGGAGTTGTAGGTCTAGGCCAATTATTCACTGCTAAAATCTTTTGAGGATCTACTTTAATTCCTTATATGGAGACAACATGACCCAAGAATGTGACAAATTCGAGACAAAATTCACACTTTGAAAATTTCGCGTACAATTAGTGCTGATGAAGAGTCTGCAACACTGCCCTGAGATGATCGGCATGGTCCTCTCGACCTCGTGAATACACAATAATATCGTCAATGAATACTATCACAAAGAAGTCAAGGAAAGACTTGATAACCCAATTCATAAGATCCATGAAAGCCGCCAGGGCATTTGTTAGCCCAAAAGACATTACCAAAAATTCAAGTGCCCATACCGTGTTATGAAAGCAGTTTTTGGAATATCCTGCTCCCCGATCATCAATTGGTGATACCCGAATCGTAAATCAATTTTGGAGAAGTATCTAGCACCCTGTAACTGATCAAACAAATCATCTATTCTTGGTAACAGGTACTTATTTTTGATTGTGACTTTGTTGAGCTGCAGGTAGTCAATACACATCCTCAGCGATCCATCTTTCTTCCTTACAAAGAGAACCGGTATGCCCCATGGTGACGCATTCGGTCGGATGAAACACTTCTCTAACAAATCCTTCAATTGCTCCTTTAGCTCCTTCAATTCTGTTGGTGCCATCCTGTAGGGAGGAATAGATATAGGCTGCGTGCCTGGCATCACATCAACCCCAAAAACAATCTCCCTATCTGGCGGAATCCCAGAGAGTTCATCAGGAAAGACCTCTGGAAATTCATTCACAACTGGCACAGATTTGAGTGTAGATGCCTCAGCAGTGGTGTCCGTAACTCGGACCAAGTGACAGGTACACCCCTTTTTAATCATCTTCGTGGCATTAAGGTAAGAAATAAACCTACCCTTCGATACCACATTATCCCCCTTCCACTCAACAACCAGCTCGTTTGGAAATTCAAACCTCATAGTTCTAGTTGGGCAGTCGAGCTTAGCAAAACATGAATAAAGCCAATCCATCCCCATAATTACATCAAAATCAACCATCCCCAATTCAATGAGATCGACCACGGTGTCCCGACCTCATACCGTGACAACACAACCCCTATACACCCTTGCGGCCACAATAGACTCGCCAACCAGAGTAGATACAGAGAACGACTCATAAAGCTGTTCCGGTTCTATCCCAAATTCCGTAGCAACATAAGGGGTAACATAGGACAAGGTGGAACCGAGATAAATAGGAGCATATATATCATGAGATTGTATAGTCAATATACCTGTGACAACATCTGGAGAATCCTCTGAACTCTGGCGATCCACTCATAGCATAGAATCGGTTGGGTCATCCTGACTTTGCGCACCACCCCTAGCTACACCACGCCCTACTGGTGATGGAGAGCCTCGAGCTGGAGGAGGTGCTAAAGATGTAGCAGCTGCAGAACTGGATGGTTGTGCTGTGCCCCTGCCTGCACCTTGGCGGGATGAACGACACTCCCTCTAAATATGACCCCTCATTCCACACCCGTAACATACCGGCATGTTCTGGTAGCAGATCCCCATATGCATCCTCCCACACTTGGGTCATGGGGGCCTCCGCATCTGCTGGAATCTCCCTCCTGCTCGGCCCTGATGGTGGGACCCCCTGCTGGCTTGATTGGGCCTGAAGCAACTCCCATGCGGCTGACTGGGCCCGGCTGGTGGTGCACTGGCTGAAGACTGAGCAAAAGACTAGGGTGGCCCTGATGACCCTCCCTTAAAAGCTGATCTCCCACCACCAAATGAATTCCAGGGTTGCCCGCGGATCGGGCCTTACTGCTACCCTCTCGCTCCATCCTGTTCTTTAACTTTTGGGCCTCTGTAGCTTGAGAAAACGCCACCATCTTACCATAGTTCATGTCAGAATTTAAGGCAACTGTAACAGCCTCATTAATAACCAAAGGGATAAGGCCCTACACAAATTGACGCACTTTGGCCTCCATTGTGGGCATCATGTGAATAGCATAATTCGACAGGCGCGCGAACTCCATGAGATACTCCTACACACTCTTACTCCCTTGCTTAAGATTCTCAAACTCTGCGGCATGGGCTGCCCTAGTCTCGGTAGGAAGAAATGGTCTATAAAGGCATCAGCAAACTCACTCCACCTCGCTGGAGGGCTCCCCTCCTTCCAAGAGTCCTCCCACAACTTAAACCAAGAATATGCCACCCCTTTCAGGCGGTAGGCAGCCAACTCCACTCCCTCCGTATCAGTAGCACACATAACCCGGAGAGTCTTATGCATCTCATCAATGAAGTCATGTGGGTCCTCCTCAGGATTAGCACCCGTGAACATCGGAGGATCCAACTGCAGAAACATGTTCACCCTATAACTAGTGGAATCCCCTGGTTTGCTAGAAGATGTGGGTGCAACATTCGACCTTTGGGCCTGAGAAGCCACTATCTGCGTTAGCATTTGAATAGCTCCCCTAAGATCCCCATCAGAAATACCAGAGTCGAAAGCTGGGGCTGGAGGTGGAATAGGAATATCAGGTAGAGGAACTGTCACATAATCAGTAGGTGTAGGGACTGGTGTGGCCTGGTCAGGTGTAGTGGAATTAGGCAGTGAAGCAGTCGGGGGATTATCTTCACCCCTTGGGTATTCACCCGCATCATCAAATAGAGGGTCAACTGCCACTCCTGAAGTAGTATTGGCCCCTTGGCCAGTTCTTGCTCTCTTCTTAGGTGCCATATACTGAAAGTTAAAGGAATGCACGAGTTAGAGGAGGAACAGTTGCACAATTAGTTTCATCGCATGATCTAGAATATCAAAGAAGGGTATTGTTCCTAAATGTCCAAGTATCCTCCAACTTATAGATGTGGTCGACAACACACCGATAAAAAGGACTCTACCAGACATGGCTCCGAGACACCCTAGGATACTTTAAAACCTTAGGCTCTGATACCAAGTTTTTCACACCCCAAAATTGGGGAGCGCGACCGGCGCTCAACCGAGTGAACCAGGTCGAGCAAGCCTATTAGAAACTTTCTACCCAACTCACCCATCATCAAGAAAAGATGTGGTTTCATTAATCATACAATAAGAAGCTCATTTATGCAATACTAAAGTGTTTCATTAGCTATTTTGCCTTTCAGTCTCAAAATACACATATTCTTATAGTCTGAATGGAACAAGTGATCAAACACAACATAACTTGCTTAACATTCCCAACACCCATATACAACCCATAAGTGTCTATGGAGTCTGATCTCAGCCCGATCGGCTAAGCCATCTCATTTGAGAGATCAACCATATTCACTATTTCATTCATAATACCGTGTTATTACACGGAGTCCGATCTCGGCCCGATTGGCTAATCCATCTCATTTGAGACATCAACGATGTTCACAATTTCACTCACAATACCACCGTGTTATTATAGGGAGTTCGATCTTGGCCCGATCGGCTAAGCCATCTCATTCGAGACATCAACCATTTCAATCGATCATCTTACTTTATATTTATTTCCCATATTTTTAGCACATTGGCACAAGTGGCTTTAATTATAAAGTCGTTCTTGGCACTTGGCCTTATTTCACAATTCAAGTTCTTTTCCACAATCCAACATTATTATTATCATTGATAACAACACGGGTTTCATTCAAGACTCTTGATTTCATATGTGAGCAATTTAGAATTCAAGTCTAGGCATATTAGCACATATTCTAAGTCTTGAACATTTCCTCAGGTGACAAGATAACATGATGAAAGCATGGGAATACATATTACACATATATTTTCAAAGCAAGCACATTGGGTATAGCAATTTCTAGGACATTCAATTTGGGACTTACGTCGATTGCATGAATACCGTGGGATTCAATTCTAAGAAGAGGGGGTTTTGCCAACATACCTCAATTGAGCCTCTTAAAACTCTAAGATGTCCCAGAATATTAGCAACTTTAATCTACTTTAGCAATATAGCAAAATTGAACCCAAAATTAGGAAAACGGTCATAATTCTAGCTCACTTGAGCATTCTATCAAACACTATGTGTGTATTAAGGTTTCATGGCCCTTTTTATGAAAGACTCCACCAACCCACATCCTATTCTTTTCAATCTTTAACTCAGAACCTCCCCACATACCTTAGGAACACATGCATGCAAAGTAAGCACTCCCATCCCCATAAATTACCTTACTAATTGACCATTCTAGTTACATTTTGAAATTTAGAGTTTGGGTGATAGAATCTTACCTCTTAGGAAGAAGACCTAGGTGCATCTCTTGATAATCTTTAAGGTTTTAAGTGAGAATTGAAGAGCAATTTGATGAAGATCACTTTCTCCCTATAGGACTCTCTCTTTCACTCTAGAGTATCAGATTTTGCTAAAAATGGCCCCTTACATCTATTTTAACGAAGTAGGGTCGGGTTTTAAAGACCCAGAAATGAAGCTCTGGAACAGGTTCTGTGGTCGCATATGCGGCTGCATAATGGTTATGCGGTCCGCGAAATGACTGCGAAATCGGGTGCCAAAACTGGAGAGGAACTGACCAGGTCTGCGGTCACTATGCGGCCCGCAGACCTATTCTGCAGTCGCATAATGCACCACAGAACAGTTCTACAGTCGCATAGTGCACCGCAGAACCTCCCTCCGAAAAATCCCAAGGTGGGATATACAACAAGAGTGCGGCCCGTGAAATGGTTATGCGATCGCATAATGGGCCGCAAAATGACATTAAAATGGCCTAGAAGACTGCTCTACTCTGCGGCCATTTTGTGGTCCGCAAAGTGGTTTTGCGGTCGTAGAACGGACCGCAGAAATGCCTACTTCTGCCCAACATTTTACTTCAACTCCCCACTGCACTATTCAATCCAAAAAGTCCGAACTGTGGCTCGCAAGCCCGCTGCAAAAAATTTCTACTATTATTAACCTCTATGCCTAGTTCGGCATCACAGAAATTCGGGTTTTTAGGAAATATTTTATGGGGCCTTACACTTACGCTCCTCTACACCCTGAGCATATGCCTGAATATGAGAAATACCCATGCCTGGCTGAAGTTAGACCGACATATAGTCATTAAGCAGGTGCGGCTCCAACCCTATCATGAACCGGTAAACCCGATCCTCCATCTTAGCTACAATAGTGGGAGCATACCTAGCCAACGAATCAAACTGAAGGTTGTACTTGTGAACACTTATATTGCCCAGTCGAAGGGTCAAGAACCAATCAACTCTGTCCCTTCTAAGTTCTGGTGGCAGATAATGATGAAGAAAAGCCTCTATAAACTCATGCCATACCGCTAGAGGGGCATCCTCACCTCTGGACAACTCCCAAGACTCGTACCAATTAACTGCAACATCCTGAAGTTTATAGGAAGCTAGTTTAACTGACTCAGTCGCAGTGGCCTTCATTACCCTCAAAGTCCTCTGCATCCTATCGATAAATACCTGAGGGTCCTTGTTGGGATCTGCTCCAGTAAATATCGGAGGGTCCAAATTAATGAAATCATGAACCCTCGCACTGATCGCCCTATCTGCCTGACCAATACCTACTTCCTGACGCTGAGATTGTCGGCTACTAATCGAGTCAATAGCTGAATAACATCTCTCATCTCCTGACCCGGTGCATCTGGCTGAGGAGCTGGATGTACAGTGGGCAGGCGCTATAGCTAGTGCCCCTCGGAGCTCCTCTGGAGAGGGCGGGGTATGTGAAGTCTGATATGGAATCTCACTATGAGACTCTCCCCGAGCCCCGGTAACTCGTGGCGCTTGACTAGTAGTCTCATCAGCCACGGACTTGCCCTTCTGGGCGGTTGTAGCCTTCTTAGGCATCGCTGAAAACATAATATATCGTTAGGGAAATGAATCCTTATATCGCACGATCTAAGATAAGAAAGAAGGATAACATCCTATATGTCCTGTAGCCTCCTGTTTATAAATGTGGTGCATAACACACTCATAAAGAAGACTCTACTAGACATGGTCTGTAGACAACCCTAGGATAGAACTGCTCTGATACCACTTTTGTCACGACACAAACCGATGGGCCATGACAAGTGCCTGAGTCTTACCTGTCGAACACCCCTAAGCATGCATCAAGATATAAACATGAATTTAGGGTAGGCCATGAATAATATTTCCCAATAAACTGCTAAATCACATGAATAACATACGTGAGGAAAACATACATGTCCACAAGACATATATACATATACATGCGGAATACGGTAAGACGAGCCGACAAGGTTGCTCTAGACAACTATATTTCCAAAATTAAAAGCCGACAAGGCCACATACTATCCAACTATACATGACTATCTACAGACCTCTAATAGAGTGTACAACTGTATAAAGGACAAAACTCAGCCCCGTCGTACCCATACCTACATACAAAAGTAGCGTTCCAAAACTAATAACAACTCCGGATCAAGTGGAGCACACCAACTCTCGCTGATCAAGGATCCTTAAAAGGGGGACCGTCATCTTGTCTACCTGCACCTTCGAGCATGAAACGCAGCGTCCCCAGAAAAAAGGGACGTCAGTACGAATAATGTACCGAGTATGTACTGAGACCCATGAATAAAAGATGTAATAATAAGAAACATGGGGAATCAAGAACATAGGCACCCCTATGGTTCTATGAATAGAGGCATTGATGAAAGTTGTGCATTTACTCATTTCATTTGTATCGTATGAATCATGCCAAAATTAAAGAAGGGATAGTCTTAACATACCTAAGCCGATTGCCTTAACAATTCCTCTAACACACATCTTTTGCGAAAAATACGTAACGACAGATCGAAGTAGGGAAAAATCCGTATGATATTCTTGAGAAAGATTGTACTGTACTTTCTTAGAATTGAATCTCACGTTGTTGTAGCGTTATAACATTTCATATGAATTCATTTGGGAATTCATTCGTTACTTAGCACATACACCCACCTTAAAGATGTAGGAAGTTGTCTTAAAATTTTAGGTTTTGGGCCCCACTTTTTTGATGATTTAGCCACATAATCCTCTAAGTGTGCCACCTTATTATAAGAACTTAAGAGTCACATTTATCTAAGGTCCTTGGCTGCCACGTTGATGTTCTTTAGGCTTATCCAAAGATCTTAATTAATTAGCTAATCTCCCACTCAAATAAATAATTATCCAATTATCCACATAATTAAGAATTATCTCAAATTACTTAAAATACTACTCACTTTTAACACACTTTATGCACCTTGCTATCATGGTCATGGGGGTACCTTGTATGGCACTAGTCCATAAATACCCGGTATTATAGCTCGGACCGTATTTTATCCCAAATTGACAACCTTCAACGAAACTCATTTTCTTTGATTCATTTACCCTTTAAACTTCACGGTACTTACTTATCGCCTGTTATAAATAGCATAAATACTATAACCTCAAAAATAATCTCATTCCTGAGCCTACGTCGATTAACTTACGATGAAACTTTAACGTACGAAAATGCGAAATGTAACACACGTAAATCTAAGTATATTGGGAGAAAAGCTCAGTGACATTAGATCCAAATTTCAGTAAAACTTATGAACGTAACTTGTGACTACTTTCATCGACTTTTGTTCCACAACTCGCTTGACTTCAAAATTTAACACATGACTATCATACAACTATTATAACTCATAACGTAACCTTCTTATCATCTTAAGCACCCTAGTCTTACCCCGAAAGTACGGGTTATAACATTCCCAACTTGTCGACTTTCGATGAAACTTATTTTCTTCAATTCGTTTAGCTTCTAAACCTTCCGACCCTCTTGGTACTTCCTTAACACCTGTTTTAACTCATCCTTATATTTATTCACTTAAGATGCATTCCAACCTGAAAGTATGAGGTGTAACAACATGACCATTACTCAGAATGAGACCCGGTTTGTTGATCTGTCATGCCATGTAGGTATCCTGATCCCTAATGAGAGGAAGAAGGTACAGAGGTTCATAGAGGGTTTTACATATGGCATCAGACTTCAGATGGCTAGAGAGACCGAGTCTGAGATTCCTTTTACCTAGGTAGTGGAGATAGCCAGGAGGATTGAGCGCATCAAAGGCCAGGCGATAAAGGCAACCTCTGACAAAATGCCCTGTTATTTTGGAGGATTTAGTGGTGTCTTGTCTGGAGGCATGGGTTCCTTTGGCATATGCCATCCTATCAAGCCGGTATAGTCAGCACTACTGGTCACACAGGGTACATCAGGTTGTCGCAGTGCTGATGGGTCTCGTTCTGAGCAGCTAGCATTCAGTGCACTTCTGCTCTCGTTAGTGCACCACCGATTTAGAGCTATTATAGTAGTTATTCGGGTCATCATGATCAGTCTCAGATTCAGCAAACACGTCAATCGAGAGGATGCTTTGAGTGCGGGGATGCAGGTCATATCAAGAAGTATTGTCCCAAGATGCAGGGTATCATGTCACAACAAGGTACTCGTGCCATGATTTCGACACCGGTTGCTTCACCAACCGCTCAACCAACTAGAGGCGGGGGTCATGTAGCCCGAGGTGGAGGCCAGTTAGTTAGAGGTGGTGGCCAGGTAGTGAGAGGTCGTCCTAGGGGTGGAGGAAAGTTTGGTGGAGCTCATCCCCATTGTTACGCATTTCCCACTAGGCCTAAGGTGGAGTCATCCGACACAGTTATTATAGGTATTATCTCAATCTTTCATTGAGATGCTTCCATGTTGTTTGATCTGGGTTCTACATAGTCTTATGTGTCTTTATATTTTACTTCACATTTGAGTATGACTCGTGATTCTCTTGATGTTCCTATTTCGGTGTCCACACCGATTGGAGATTCTATAGTAGTTGATTGGGTGTACAGATATTGTGTTGTTACTATTAATGGTTTGATACTATAGTTGATATTCTATTTCTGAATATGGTAAATTTTGAGGTCATTCTTGGTATGGATTGGTTGTCTCCATATCACGCTATCTTAAATTTTCATGCCAAGACTGTGACTTGCCATGCCTAGATTAAGGTTGAGAGGGACCCTTGGTCACTCCACTAGCAGGGTGGTTTCATATTTGAAGGCTCGACGTATGGTTGTGAAGGGGTGTTTGGCATATTTGGCTTACATTCGGGATTCTAGTCTTATCGATTCAATATTGGTTGTGAGTGAGTTTTCGGAGGTGTTTCCTATAGGGATATTAAATTTTGCATTGATTTAATTTCGGGCACTCGGCCTATTTCTATTTCACCATACCGTGGGGATCTAGCCGAGTTGATGGAGTTGAAGGATCAATTTTAGGATTTGCTTGACAAGGGATTCATAAGACCTAGTGTTTCACCTTGGGGTGCGTCGATGTTTTTTGTTAAGAAGAAGGATGGATCGATGAGGATGTGCATTGACTATTGGTAGTTGAACAAGGTTACTATTAAGAACAAGTATCCATTGCCTAGGATTGATGATTTATTTGACCAGCTTTAGGGTGCCAAGGTGTTTTCCAAGATTGATTTGAGATCTGGTTACTATCAGGTTAAGATTAGGGCATCAGATGTCCCTAAGATAGATTTTAGGACTCGATATGGTCATTACAAGTTATTGGTGATGTCATTTGTCTTGACTAATGCCCTAGCAGCCTTTATGGATTTGATGAATCTAGTTGTAAGGTCCCGTAAAAATTTCACCAAGGAATTTGAGGTTTTGTGGTGCCGAGGTAGACTTATGTGTTTGAGGATTGTAGACCGCGGTACGGACTTTTTGGGTTGAAGAATGTACTGAGGAGTTGATGGAAAGTTTTTCACAGAAGAAGGCAGTTCTGCGGTCATGTTCGCGACCGTAGAACCACTCCGCGGGCCGCATGATCATCGCGGAGTTGAGTAGAGAATTTGTTGAATTTTAAAGGTTGTTATACGGTCCATTATGTGATCGCATAGTTGTTTCGCGGTCCGCACATCCGTCGCAGATTTGGCATGAAGCATTTTGGAGAGTGATTCTGCGATCCACTCTGTGGCCGCATAAGTCGTCTGCGAACCACAGACCTGTCGTAGACCGGTCCAGACCATTCCAATTTTTGGTATCACTTTTGCGATCCATTTTGCGGGCCACATATCTATTCTGCGGTCCATTCTGCGACCGCAGACCTGAGTTCGGAGGGTCCATTTTCCTATTTTTATAACCTGACCCCATTTTGATAAATAGCCTTAGGGGTTCATTTTGAAGCGAATGTCTGATGATTTTAGAGAGAGGTAAGAGTATTTTAGAGAGATAAGGAGGAAATCTAGCTTTCTAATCACTCATTCTTGCACCAATCTTCAAGAATCAAGGAAGCCAATCACTAGATTATCATCTATCAGGGTAAGTTCTACTCCTAAGCTTTCATGCAAGAAGTTATGAGTTCTAGTATAATGTAGGGGTTAAAAATAGGACATGCATGTGACCATAGGTTGTAGTATGTGGGACTAATGAACCATTTTGGTTAGTTTCTTGTTGAAATTGATTGAGGGAGGAAGGGATTACCATTGTAGAGCTTTGTAGTCTATTTTGCATACTAGGTGTTTGACAAAATTCCTAAGAGAGTTACACCATGGGAATCCTTCTAATTATTAACCGATTTTTGCTATCTTCCTATAGATTGTTATTGCAAGATGTGTTGGGGAGTTATAGTAACTTAAGGAAAGCTCAAGCAAGGTATGTTGGCTAAACTTCTCTCTTGAATCGAATTTCATGATGTTCCCGTAAGTTTCAAGTATGGTTGGCCCAACTTCCTAATTTCCATGTTCCGAGTTATTCCTTATGTATTTTACTATTCTGAATAAGCTTGTGTTGAAAGATATATACTAAAAATGTGCACCAAATTCTCCTATCATCCTATTTTCTCCGTCGGGAATGTATCCTAGTGTGACCAATATGTCGAGATAGTATGATTTCAAATCATGTTTAAATTGCAAGTTGTTATGCTCAATTGTGAAAGATAACTCAATGCGCCTATCACCCCTATTGTTCATATTTATGCTTAAGGCCTTGATTCCAAATGCTCTTCTTAATGATGATCAATAAATATGCTTGAAAGTGAAAGAAATGAGAGTGAGATATAAAACGTGGCCATGGTTGTTGTAACTTGTGCATTTGATTTGAAGTCGTGTTTAAATCGTAATTCACCATGCTCTCCTTTATAAATATTTCCAATGTGATTTGAGTTCCTACATACCCATGAATTGAAATGGTGTATTGCCTTTTTGGAAGAAGTATTACAAAAAGATGCGGTGTATTACTCATTTATGATTCTTAACTTGTGTTGCGATTACAAGTCATTGTGCTCCATACTTTGGAAAAGAATCTATTGTGTTTAAAGTCTTCACTACTGATGAACTTAAAGTTATGATTTATGAAATATTCTATATGTTAATGTTTGTGATGATGATCATGGAAAGTCAAGAAATGAAAAGTGTGAAATAATGATGTTGTGAGTGGCTAAAAGTGCTAATGAGTCTATATATATGGTGTGGAAGGTTACAAGGTGAATGTATTTGTATTTTTGTTTCCTTTGTGTGCAAATCAAAAAAATATTTTTGGGAGTATCGTTAGTCACCGAGGAAGGGTAAGTTTAAATAACCTAACCCCGAAACTACATGTGCCGATGTAAGAGTGTGTTGTGATTATTCCCCTTATTTGGGATGAGATTGATGTGATGAGAATATTCCCCTTAATTGGGATGAGATGATTGCTAGCAAATAGTAATGTCAATCCACACGGCACTGTGGTGAGACAGCCTAGCCTATCGGGTCGAGATCGGATGCCATGCCGCACACATGGTGGTGACTGTAATTGTGATTACACCTCCACCCGCACACATTGGGGTGAGGAGGCTGGACTTCTTTGTGTAGAGATTGTGATTGTGATTACACCTCCACCCGCATACATTGGAGTGAGGCGGGGCCACTTTGTGTAGAGATTGTGATTGTGATTACACCTCCAACCGTACACATTGGGGTGAGGCGGCGGGACCTCTTTGTGTAGAGATTGTGATTATGGTTACCCGCTTTGTGTAGAGATTGTGATTGTGATTATACCTCTACCCGCACACATTAGGGTGAGGTGGTGGGGCCGCTTTGTGTAGAGATTGTGATTGTGATTACACCTCCACCCGCATACATTAGGGTGAGGCGGCGGGGTCGCTTTGTGTAGAGATTGGGATTGTGATTACACCTCCACCCGCACACATTGGGGTGAGGCGGCAGGGCCACTTTGTGTAGAGATTTTGATTGTCATTACACCTCCACCCACATGCATTGGGGTGAGGCGGCGGGGCCGCTTTGTGTAGAGATTGTGATTGTGATTGTGACTGTGATTGGATGTTTTTGGGTGAGACAGCCTAGCCGATCGTGCCGTGGTCAGACTCCGTGCTAAAATCACGCTGGTATATCGGTACTAATGATCTCCCAACCAAAAATAAAATTATTTTCGTACATTGAAAATTTTTCTGTTATAACTTGATGTTGGGATATCATTGATTGTTACTTGTTACTTCCACGGTTTTCCCCTTCTTATATTGGCATTCTATTTCGAAAGAGGACATTTGGCTTTGCATACTAGTACTATTCGATATGTACTAACGTCTTTTTTGTCGGGGGCATTGCATCTTCAATTGATGCAGGTGGTTCATCAGCGGGCGGTCGTGATCCTCGTTAGCAGTTACTCTATACTCAGTAGGTTTTGGTTAGCCCTACTCTGTTCTGGGCTTTATGTCATGTGACGTTGTATTTTGTGCTTTGAGGTAAAGCCGGGGCCTTGTCGCCGGCACATCCATTATTCACTTCTGTTGTACTTAAAGGCTCCGTAGACAGGTTGTGGGTGGTGTCTGATGTTGGGAATTGAACTAGAAGTGTTGGTATTTGGCAAACCTGTTTTTCATCATATCTATAAACTTGTAATATTTTGGAAATTGTAAACAAATATCCTTTGAGTAATGGAAAAAGAATGTGGAACACTTGACTCTTCTCATGTCTATCATTTGTACTGATTCTTATATTGTTAATGGTCAAGATTGGATAGAAGGCATCTAGCAGGCTTGCTTAACTGGAGTATCTCGGTTGGGCGTCGGTCGCGCTCCCCAAGGTCGGGGCATGACACTAGTGTTCAAGACTTATTTGGATTCCTTTGTGATTCTCTTCATTGATGATATTCTAGTTTACTCCTGTAGTAGGAAAGAGCATGAGCAGCACTTGCGGATTGTACTTTAGACTTTGAAGGATCGTCAGTTATATGCCAAGTTTTCAAAGTGTGAGTTCTGATTAGACTCAGTCACCTTCTTGGGTGATGTTGTGTATTTTGATGGTATCAAGGTGGATCCTAAGAAGATAGAGGCAGTTCAGAGTTGACCTAGACCTACTTCAGCTATAGAGATTCAGAGCTTCTTGGGTTTGGCGGGCTACTATCGCCTGTTCGTAGAGGGGTTTTCATCTATCTCATCCCCATTGACCAAGTTGACTCAGAAAGGCGCTCTTTCCAGATATTTTAATGAGTGCGAGGAAAGATTTTAGAAGCCCAATACTTCCTTGACTACAACCCATCATTGGTGTTGCCCACAGGTTCGGGGTCTTACACTGTGTATTGTGATGCACCACGTATTGGGCTTAGCACGATAGTGATGTAGGATGGTATGGTGATCGATTAGGCATCTCGTTAGTTGAAGGTCCATGAGAAGAACTAAAATGTGCATGATTTGGAGTTAGCAGCTATTGTTCATGCGCTCAAGATTTTGAGGCGTCTATACCGATTATCGGAGTCTCCACCATCTATTCAAGAAAAACGATCTTAATTTGAGGCAGTGGAGATGGTTAGAGTTACTGAAAGACTATGATATCACCATATTATATCATTCGGGGAAGGCCAATGTGGTGGCCAATGCCTTGAGTAGGAAGGCGGAGAGCATAAGCAGTTTGGCCTTTATACCGGAGTGGGAATTAGAGCGTGTCACTATGGACTTTGCGGTAGGCTTACCATGGACCTTGAGGAAGTATGATGTTGTTTTGATCATCATGGATCAATTGACCAGTCGCACACTTCATCCCGGTGATGACTTCCAACTTTTCAGAGCGGTTGGCTCAGATTTATATCTGGGAGATTATTCGCTTTCACGGTGTACCCATTTCTATCATCTCATATTATGGCATGGAGTTCACTTTACACTTTTGGAGAGCTATATAGCTTGAGTTCGGCAGGCAGGTTGAGTTGAGTACCGCATTTTACCCTCAAACGGACAGGCAGTACGAGGGGACCATTCAGATTTTGAAGGATATGTGAGGGCATGCTCTAGTGATTTAGGCAGCCAGTGGGACTAGTTTTTACATCTAGAGGAGTTTTCCTACAACAAAAGCTATCAGTCAAATATCCATATGGCTCCGTATGAGGAATTATGTGAGAGGCGATGTCGTTCTCCGGTTGGTTGGTTTGAGCCCGGTGAGGCTAGATTGTTGGGCACATATTTGGTTCGTGATGCTTTGGAGAAGGTGAAATTTCAGGAGCACCTTCGTACAGTACAATCCAGGCAAAAGAGTTATGCTCATAGGAAGGTTCTCGATGTGGATTAGCTGGAGAGCGAGAATGTTCTTCTCCGAGTTTCTCTTATAAAGGGCGTGATGCGATTTTGGAAGAAGGTCAAGTTGATCCCGAAGTTTATTGGCCGACTTGAGATCATGGAGAGAGTTGAGGAGGTTTCTTGTAGGCTCGCATTGACTCCTAACCTTGTCACACCCCAAAATCGGGGGCACGACCGGCGCTCAACCGAGTGAACTCGACTGACCAAGCCTGTTAGATTTCATTCTACCCAACTCATCCATGAATGGAGATAATACATATTTTCATTAATTAGACAAAAAGGTGGTCATGTCCACAATACCAATTCATTACCAATAGTTCCATCATTTTTAACGTCTTAAAACGAACAAATAATACAACCACAACATAACATAGTTTGTCTTTCCCAGCACCAATACATAACCCACACTATGTCTACGGAACCTCTAAAATACCAAAGAGTACAATGATAGTGCCGGCAACAAGGCTCCAGCTATACCTCAAAATACAATAACACATACGAAACAAAAGATGCACAACCGCGGAATGAGATGGGGCTCACCAAGTCAGTTGGGAAGAAAAAGTACCGCTATCAGTGGTCAAAATCCTCCGCTGTGGAACCACCTACATGCATTAAAGATGTAGCGCCCCCGGCAAAAGGGACGTTAGTACATGTCGAATAGTACTAGTATGAAAACCAAATACCATATAAAGAATTTGGAAATACAATATAAATATGATGAACCGGGGCGACAATAGAATAGCATAGTTGACCGTTTAAACCGAAGCAAGCTTATCAAGAGCTGTCATTAACATTTATAGAATTTAAGATGAGATCCTCTGTAACCGTTCCCACACAAAGTGGCCCCGCCGCCTCACCCCAATGTATGCAGGTGGAGGTGTAAACATAATACCAAAACTCTACTAAAGCGAACCTGCCGCCTCACCCCAATGTATACGGGTGGAGGTGTAAACACAATACCCATAACTCTACTCAAGCAGCCCTGTCGCCTCACCCCAATGTATGAGTGTGGAGGTGTAAACACAATACCCATTTTCACACAAAGCGGCCTCGCCGCCTCACCCCAATATATGTGCGGGTGGAAATGCATCAACGATACCAATACCTACACAAAGCGGCCCTGCCGCCTCACCCCAATATATATATATATATATATATATATATATGCGGGTGGTGATGCAACAACAATACCAAAATCATACACAAAGTGGCCTTGCCGCCTCACCCCAATATATGCCGGTGGAGGTGTAACCCCAATCTCATTCTCTACACAATTTGGCATAATATTTTTTCACATAAATCATGACTTGGAATCATAACACGTAGATGCACAATCCATAGTTTGGAACACATCCTCAATTTATAATACAATATCATGGGAGTATTTGAAATGCAAATTAAACATATATCTTTTTCACAAAACTTATTCGGAATACTCAACTTGTAATAAATATCTTGGAACTTACAAGGATATAGGGGCTCCAATTCTTAAAGAAGAATTTTGCCAACATACCTCAATGGAGCTTCCTTAAACTATAAAATGTTCCGGAATTCTTAGCAACTTCAATCTATTTTAAAAATATAACAAATTGAACCAAAATTAGGAAGATGCTCATGGTTCTAGCTCATTTGAGCATTTTATCAAACACTAGGTGTGCATTAAGGTTTCAAGGTCCTTTTATGGAGGATTCCATCATCCCACAACCCAATCTTTACCATTTTTAGTTCAACAATCTTCCTACACCCTTTGATAACACATGCATATAAAATAAACAACTCTCATGCCCAAAAATTATCTTGCTAATTACCCATTTCTAGACAAAATTCGAAATTGAGGGTTAGGGTGTAGAATCTTACTTCTAGGATGAAGACCTAGTGAGTTTCCCTTTTTAATCTTTCAAATTTTGAGCAAGAATTGAAGAACAATTATTGAGGAACACTCTAAAATGTCAGATATTTGCTCAAAACTAGCCCAAAGCGTGTATTTAATGAAGTAGGGTCGGGTTTTAAAAACCCAAAAATGAAGCTCCAGAACAAGGTCTGCGATCGCATAATCGATATGCGGACCGCATATCAGCCGCATAATTGGTGTCCAAAGGCGGCCAAAAATCTTCCTGGGTCTAGGGTCACTATGCAGCCCGCAGACCTATTCTGCGGTCGCATAGTCAACCGCAGAATGGCATCCAAAATTGCCCATATCCTACCTCACTCTGCGGCCATTATGCGGTCCGCAAAGTGATTTTGCGGTCGTATAATGGATCGCAGAAATGTATTTTTCTGCCAATAATTTTACTTTATCCCTCAGTGCATCCTCAACACGTAAAACCAATTCGGCACCACGAAACATTTTTATATTTTTTTTTCCAAACTTTTACGGAACCTTACAAGCCTAGCAGGGGTACATCCGGTATTTCCCGTTTCCATGATTTAGAAGTATCATAAGGAAAGGTCACATGTTTTAGACTTCAGCACGGTGCAGCTTGTTGAGAACTTAACCTATGAGGAACAGCCGGTGGCTATTCTAGACCGATAAGTCCGAAAGTTGAGATCTAAAGATATTCCTTATGTGAAAGTGCATTGGAGAGGTCAGCCGACTAAGGAGGCTACTTGGGAGTCCGAGTCCTACATGAGGAGTAGATACGTGCTTACCAGTCCAGGTATATTTCTATGTCCATTTGAGGATGAACGTTTCTTTTAGAGGTGGAGAATGTAACGATTCGATAAGTCATTTTGAGTACTAGCTTTCTATTTTGTGTTTCGAGACCTTTAATAGCTCAATTTGATAATTTATGACATGCGTGCATGGTACCTATCGATTTTCGGAAAGTTTAAATGAATAATTATAAAGAAAATGTAATTTTTGACTTTGAAAATGGCTAGAGTTGACCACGCTCAACGTTTTTGGTAAATGACCCCGCATCAGTGTTTTGACTATTGATTAGGTTCGTATGATAATTTTGACTTGTATACATGTTTGGTTGGGGTCCCGGGTGACCCCAGGCCGTTTCGGCACTTCATGTGGAATGTTTGAAATTTGAGTTTGAACTTTGAAATTTTTTAGTTTTGATGATCGATTCTTGATTTTAGATATTATTTTTGATGATTTGAGCTTGTGAGAGAGTTCGTATGATATTATTACACTTATGTGAATGTTTGGATTGGAGCCCGAGGGGCTCGGGTGAGTTTCGGATAGGTTGCAGACTGTTTTTGCATCGCTGAAGGATTGTTGGTGTGCTGGGCTGCAGATCTTGAATTTGCGAGGTTCTGTTCGCAAATGTGAGCCTCAAATTTTCAAGAAAATGCTCGCATTTGCGATGTTGGGAAGGGGCGGGAAAACTTTTCTTTTCGAAGTCTGGGTCGCTTTTACGAACTGGGTGATTGTCGCAATTGCTATAGTTGTGTCGCGTTTGCGACACTAGGCAGTGGTTAGACAAATTTGTGTGCAGCTTTGTTCACTTTTGCTAGAAATTGGACCTTCGCATTAAGGTTTAGTCGCATTTGCGTCATCTGGGAAGCTCAGGCACCGGTTGCTTTTGCGATTAGTGGTTCGTATTTGTGGTTTCATTTTTTAAATCTGGACTCCATAGAGGCGATTTTTGGAGCAATTTCTTCCCAACTTCATATGTTAGAAATCTTAACTTATTTTTATTTAATTTTTATTACTTTTTCATGAATTTCATTATCAAATCTAAGATACATACAGTAGAAATTGGGGTTTTTGGGTAGAAACTATGAATTTTTTAAAATTGAGATTTAGAACTCAAATTTAGATAGGATCTCAAAACAAATCACATATTTGGACTCGAGGATGAATGGGTAAGCGGGACTTTATATTAATTTTTAATTTCGAACAGGGGGGCCTGGGTTGAGTTTTTGTTGTCTTTTCCAATTATATTAAAGGTCGAAGCTTTTTCGTATGAGGGTAGTTTCTAAAACTTGTTTGAATCATAATTGACTAGATTCAGGTAGTTTGAAGGCTTGTTCTAAAGTAAAAGCCGTGTTGGATTGTTGATCTTGTTCCGAAAAGAGGTAAGTATCGTGGTTAACCTTGATTTGAGGGAATTAGGACATGATTGTTCTATTTTCTGCATGATCTATATGTGGAGATGACGTATAGGCAAGGTGACGAGTGTATATGCGTTATCATGAGTTTAAGCATCCAAGTGTGTATTACTTTATTTTACGTCTTTAATTATATCATGTATTTACTTATTTCATGTTATTACTTGTTAGGTGCTCATACTTGATACATGCTTTACTTGATATATGTGTCCTCACTTATTACATGTCCTTAATTGTTTCATGTTCTACCTTATTTCATGAGTTCAGCTATTGTACGCCTTTATTTGTTATGTGCTCTGACATGTTATTAGATAGATTGTTTTACTTGTTTCATGAATTTACTTGCCTTAATTCCTTTACTTGTTTCCTGTTTCACTCTACTATGTTATATCAAATTGTCTTAGAGAATTATGCGTTTTAGATCCCTTTTCTATTATGTTGTGAGATTCACGGTATTTAGTTGTTACTAATATATTGGATCGGGTTACATACAACAACAATATATTATATAGATCGGGTTGCATGTTGTAACACCTCGTACCTTGGTATTAGGATACGTCGTAGTAATCCATATGAGTTGGAGAGGATTAAGGTCGTTCATGAAGTTATAGATGTAAGACCCTGTAAGTTTGATGAATTTCGAAAACATTATATAGTGCTTTAATACGATACTTTCTTTTAAGTGAAATATTCTTTTTATAAATGTTGGATAAAGGTGATTTTCTAAAGTTATTAGTATACTATTTTTTTGGATAAGTCTTAGCTAAATACATGATATGAGGAAGTTAATAAATGGGATTTTCTTTATTATAAGAATAAAAGTTATTTTCTCATAAGAAAGTTATCTTTTTACCGTTTTAAGAATTAATAGGACGGAAAAAATTGAATTTTTGATATTAAAGTGGAAAAACTAGAATCTATGTGTTTTTATCAATAACTTTATCTTTATGAAATATTAGTATATGTCTTAATTTTATAAAATACCTATGATTTACTATTAATAACTAAGACTTTAAAAATTGGACAATGAAGTAAAGATATTTTTATGTACATGAAGTATTAAAATATAAAGATAAGTATGTGGTAGATATATTTTATATTAGTAGGCAGTATTTGTTACAAAAATAGGCCTCCCACCGCCAATACATGGCCAGGTGAATGTCAAGCATTAAATGTCTATTTGCGTTCATTTTGATAGAAGTTACTTATAACAATTACTCTTCATTTTGTGTGGAGAATGAAACAACAACATTGAGTAACACTTTTAGTTAATGATTCATTCTTTAATTTGGGGGATTCATGCCTGACACCGTGAGGATAAGTTATTTTGGAATAAGAAAATGTTGGTAGTAACCATGGTTCTCACTTTGAGGATAATTCTTTTGAAGGCGATCCAAGTATGATTCTTCATCTATGAGCTCGTATGAGCAATTAAGGTATGTTAAGGCTAACCCTTTCTTCTTTTGGCACGATCCAAGCAACGAAACGTAAACATAATAGTATTACATAATGGTTCTATAGTTAGTAGTTAAGGATGTCTACGTTATTCATTCCTATGAAATATAATACAAAGTATGTCTAAGTATGTTCCTAAGTCTCTGTTGAGGCATACGATAAATATGTTAATGTTCATAATGTAGTGTTATATGCATCTTCATTTACCACTGAGCTACAGCCAGTTGGGCAGTCATGCATCTTCATTTACCACCGAGATACGGCCGGTTAGGCAGTCATGCATCTTCATTTACCACCGAGCTACGGCCGGTTGGGCAGTCATGCATCTTCATTTACCACCGTGCTATGGTCGGTCGGGCAGTTATGCATTTACCACCGTGCTGCGGTCGGTCAGGAAGTTATGCATTTACCACCGTGCTACAGTCGGTCGGGCAGTCATGTATTTATCACCATGTGACGGCCGGTCAGGCAGTTACCATTGATCAGTTGGGCAGTCATGCATCTTTATTTACCACCAAGCTACGACCGGTTAGGCAGTCATGCATCTTCGTTTACTACTGTGCTACTGCCGGTCGGGCAGACATGCATTTACTACCGTGCTACGGCCGGTCGGGCAGTCATGCATTTACCACCGTGCTACAGCCGATCGGGCAGTCATGTATTTACCACCGTGCGACGACCGATCGGGCAGTTACCACTGATCAGTTGGGCAGTCATGTTACGATATGGATAATAGTCCCAAAGAGAGGCATTATATATATAAGTATAATTTGTATGCATATACGATGACACTTTAGAGGTTCAGAGTTTTGGTACAGACTTATGGGTAGGTAGGGGTTTGTCCCGAACATGTTTCGATGCCAAATACTCTAAGAGGCTTTGTAGAAATATGTTCATTATGTACAATATGCCAGAGGCCTTGACGGCCCGTGTGTATTCATATTGTGTGTACGATGGACCGCTAAAACATCGTTTGCCCACCTACAGGTATGCATTACGAGTGTGGCCATGTTGGCCCATGATGGTTACAGACAGAATGAGTTAATCCAACTCAACTGTTACATCCCGCATTTCGTACGTTAAAGTTTCGTCGTAAGTTAATCGATGTAGACTCGGGAATGAGATTATTTTTGAGGTTATAAGCATTTATGCTATTTATAACAGGCGATAAGTAAGTGCCGTGAAGATTAGAGGGTAAACAGATCAAGAATGAGTATCCGCTGAAGTTTGTCAATTTGGGATAAAATACGGTCCAAGCTATAATACTCGGTATTTATGGACTAGTGTCATACAATGTACCACATGACCATGATAGTAAGGTATATAGAGTATGTTAAAAGTGATTAGTATTTTAAGTAATTTAAGATAATTCTTAATTATGTAGATAATTGGATAATTATTGACTTTTAGTGGGAGATTAATTAAGTAATTAGAAGCTTTGGATAAGCTTGATAAGCCTCCCAACATGGAAGCAAATGGAGTCTTACTCAAAGCCCAATTAATGAGTCTTAATTCATGTAACTTGCTGGCACATTTCGAGAATTTTGTGGCTAAGTCATCACATAAGTGAGTCCCACACCTACTAGGATAAAAGACCTCTCTAATTCACAAAATGAAGATGCTTATATCTACAATGTAATGGAGTAAAGTTTCACCAAATTCATACGAGATTATATTACACAATAGCAACGGGATTTGCAATTCTAAGGGAGCCCGGTATAACCTTTCTCAAGAATATCATACGAATTTTTCCTACTTCGATCTCGTCGTTACGTGTTTTGTCGCGATTGACGTGTGTTATAGGGATTGTCAAGAGAATCGGCTCAGGTATGTTAAGGCTATCCCTTCTTTCCTTTTGGCATGATCCATACGATATAATCGAAATGAGTAAACGCACAACTTTCATAAATGCCTCTATTCATAGAAGCACTAGGGGTGCCTATGCTCTTGATTTCCCATGTGTCTTATTATATCTTTTGTTCATGGGTCTCAGAAAAATAAATAGTTGATAAAATTTATCCGAAGACATATTGATCTTACGACATTCAAAGAAATCTTATTAACGTACTTCTTATGCATTTCATTCATTTATACATGTACATTGACCCATGACCAGATGGCGTTATATATGCGTATAATATATGTATATGGGATATAAGAAAAGGTTACGGAGTTATATACGCACCACCACCTGATCAGTTGGTATATGTTGATGATTTCGCCCACAGAGGCCGAGATGATATGACGGGATGCCCTCATAGGCTTGATAATGTTATGTACACATATACGTGTCACGACCCAAATACCTAACCCATCGTGATGGCACCTATCGTTGAATTAGGCAAGCCGACATTCTCAACATGCTTTCAATATATGACAAATATGAGCTAAAGCAATTAAATTAACCGGAGGTTTACATAATAACGGGGTTAAACCCAAAATACAAGTGCGGAATAATAGCCCGACATCGGGGTGTCACTAAATCATGAGCATTTAACAACCAATCTAGAAACAGAGTCTACTACAGTCTGTACCAAATGCCAATACAAGAGAGAAAAGATAATAAGAAAGGAGAAACAAGGAATGTGGATGCCGGCAGCTACCTCTTAAGTCTCTGATAATCAGCTCGCGCACGAACTCAGCGACCGCGAGAACTGTACACACCTGGATCTGCAAATGAAGTGCAGGGTGTAGCATGAGTACAACCAACTCAGTGAGTAACAGAATTAAATAAGGAACTGAGAAGCAATGACGAGCTATAAAAATACAGATCATTTCAAATGTTTTCAGTAAAGAGTGAACATGCTTTCAAATCCGGTGGTATAAGTAAATTGAGTTCGAGCTCAAGTAAAACAGATAGGAATATTCAAGAAATTTCACAACAACAACAGATAACAACTAAGTGCAACAATAAATAAAAGCAAGTACATCCTCTCAAGGTAGCAGCCTCTCAACTCATAACAGCTCATACTCTCGGCTCTCATCCCTCAACACACACTCTCAATCGGTACCTGTTCTCACTGGGGGTGTACAGACTCCGGATGGGCTCTTTCAGCCAAAGCGCTATATTGATGTGGTGTGCAGCCCGATCCAATATTGTTGTGGCATGCAACCTGATCCAATAATATATATAAATAGCCTGAAGGCTTGTTGCGGCGTGCAACCCGATCCAATAATATATATATAGCTCGAAGGCTTGTTGCGGCATGCAACCTGATCCAATAATATATATATATAGCCCGAAGGCTTCTTTTGTCGTACAACCCGATCCATATACCTCACAGCTCGCAGCTCGGCACTCAGGCCCAATCTCAGTCACTAACCTCTCCAGCCCCTCGGGCTCACGGAATATCATAATAATTATCCCAAACAGAGAATACAACAAGTATCAACAAGAAATGAGAGGAAAACGGAGATATAACACACAAGTAAGACTATGAATGAGTACAAGATGGCAATTAGTAGTCAATTCAATAATACGACCGTTGCGAGTCCCAACAGTGATATCATATGGCTTAAGCATGGTTTCTAACATGAAAGGCGGTCAATTGCTCAAAGACAAGGAAAAACAAGTAATAACAATGGCTATTCGACTTTACAGTCTCACGGGCCAGACCAAGTCACAATACCTCACGGTGCCTGCTCACACGCCCATCACCTAGCATGTATGTCACCTCCAAATATTCACATCATACCAATTCTCGGGGTTTCATACCCTTAAAACCAGATTTAAGACTGTTACTTACCTCAAACCGCGCAAAATCCTACTCCGCAATGCGTTTGCCCCTCGAATCAATCTCCAAACACCCTGAATCTAGCCACACGTAGTACGATGTAATTAATTCAAACTAAAAGAATCAATTCCACAAGAAAAATACGAAATTATAAGCCAAAAATCTTAAATCGGCCCGAACGGAAAATTTTAAAGTACTTAAGCGCTATTAAGAAAGTTAATGTGCGCTAATTATATTATTTTGTGTGTAAACAAGGACTATTATATGAATGATATCAATTGATCATGATAATATATGTATGATGTGCATAAAGAATGTTTTATGGTCTAAGAAAAGCCCCAAGGCTAAGTCAAGTTGAAAACTTTATGATGGGATAAAGTTTTAAGTGAGTTTGCACAAGATCCTACTTCAAATACATACTTATACAAAACTATAACTATTTAGTAGATGATCTAATTAAAGCCCTTTGAGTCTAGTTTCCAATGCTTCAAACCGTTCGTCATTTGGACACTCCTACAAGAAGTTATGACCAAATTACCAAAGGCTAGAAAAATAAGATTCTGCGACAATTCTGCGGTCGCGAAAGTGCTTCTGCAACCACAAACTGGTCGCAGATTGGACCAGAACAGCGCAGTTTTGGGCAGTGATTTTTGCGACCATTTTATGACCCGCATACCCATTCTGCGGTCCATTATGCTACCGCAGACCCGCTTTCGGAGGGTTAATTTTTCTATTTTCATAACTCGATCCCATTTTGATAAATAGGCTTTGGGGTTTATTTTGGGGCAATTATCTGAGGTTTTTTAGAGAGTAGTGAGAGTGTTCTAGAGAGAGGAAGTAGATGAAGTATTTTGTTCATCAAGATCTAGTCCAAACTTTGAAATCCAACAAGGAAATCTCACAAGTTCTTCATCTAAGAGGTAAGGTTCCATACCCTAGTTTTCAATTTCGAATTTGGGTAGAAGATGGTTGATTAGGAGTATGATTCTTGGGTATGAGAGTATTATTTATACATGTATGTACCAATAAGATTTGTGGGAATATTGTTGGGCTAAAATAAGTAAAGATTGGGTTGAGGAGTGAAGGAAATCCTGTAGAAGAACCTTGTAGCCAAATTTGCACACCTAGTGTTTGATAAAATGCTCAAATGATTTGAGACCATGAATATCTTTCTAATTATGGTTCAATTTTGTTATGTATCAAAATAGATTGGGATTGCTAGAATTTTCAGAACGTTGTAGTAATTTAAGGAAAGCTCAAAGCGAGGTATGTTGGCTAAACTTCCTTCTTAGAATTGAATTCAATGATGTTCCCGTAAGTTTCAAGTATGGATGTCTCAAGTTCCTTATTCTATGTTCCGGGTTGTTCCCAAAATATTTGAATGTCCCAAATAAGTGAAGTGTCGAAAATTATGTATTCAAAATGTGTTCCGAATGTTCCTATCACATTATGTTATCTTTTGGGAATGTGTTCAAGAAACATATGCATATTAAAATGCTATGTCTTTGAGTGGTGTTTCAAAGGAAGGTTATGATGTCAAATGGTGTGAGAAAACTCAATATGCTTAAGACTCTTAATTGCTCATATGTGTAACTAAAGTATTGATTGGAAATGCTTTATTGTTGATAACCTATAAAGTGAATTGGGGATATAAAGTGTGGCCAACGTGCCAAGAGTGAAAGTTATACTTGTGGTCAATGGTGCCCATGAAATGATATGATTTAATAAAGATTATGAAATGAGTTTTGATTTAACTATTCAAAAATTGACTTTGAAAATAGAATTGCCTAAAAGCTTATGAACTCAAGTGATGCCCATATGTGGCTGTTTTAGCTAATGTTATGTTTAGTGAGTATTTTCAATATGTTTTTCATTCTTCCATATTCGTGAGTGGAAATTGTGTATTGTCCTTTTTGGGAAAAAGTAATTCAAGAAGAAATCCATTGGTTTAAAGTCTTCATTACTAATGAACCTAAAGTTGTGATTTCCGGGATATTGTATATGTTGATATTTAGGATGATGATCCATGAAAGGAAAGATATAAATGTGTGGAATATGAAATACGTCCATTGTGCCATGAAAGAATAATCATATGTATCGCCAAGAGAGCCAATGAAATAATAATATTGTAAGTGGTTGAAAGTAGGGATTACGTGATATAGGGTGTGAAAGGTTATGAGATGTACGTATTTGTACTTTTGTTTCTAATGTGTTATAAGCCCCTACGTTCTTGCGAGTAAAGGCTATGATGTTCCTAAATGTTCTAAATGCTCTTAATGTTCTATGATCACCCATGGCAAGTACAAGTAAGTTATAGTATGAACATAAAATGTGATGTTTCGAAGTGTTGTATGTCCCAATGGTTTCAACTATAGTTGTATGCTTCTGAAATAATATATGTAAATTACTTTGATTGTTAAGTCCCCAAGAGTCATGAACCTAGATAATAACCTTAAAAGGTCAAGGGAGTGAATAATGAGATAGAAGGGAGATGCCCTTTGGTAAATGACGATGAACCTTAAGAAAAGGAATTGGGCCCATGTGCCATTGAAATCGACTTATTGATTTACCATGCATGCGCTAATGTAATGAGTTGTGTTTCCCTATGATGAGCATGAACATGAAGTATTCCAATGATAAGAGTAATTACGACGTTAAATGTAATGACAAACTATGTTACTTTGAGTTTATATATGGTATTGTGATTGGGATTACACCTCCACCCGCATATATTGGGGTGAGGTGGCATGACCGCTTTGTGTAGGGATTGTGGTATTATTGAATACACCTCCATCCGCATATATTAGGGTGAGGCGGTAGGACCTCTTTGTGTAGGAATTGTGGTATTGTGGAATACACCTCCACCCGCATATATTGGGGTGAGGCGGCATGACCGCTTTGTGTAGGGATTGTGGTATTATGATACACCTCCACCCGCATATATTTGGGTGAGGCAGTAGGACCGTTTTGTGTAGGAATTGTGGTATTGTGGAATATACCTCCACCCGCATATATTGGGGTAAGCCGGCATGACCGCTTTGTGTAGGGATTGTGGTATTCTGATACACCTCCACCTGCATATATTGGGGTGAGGAGGTATGACCGCTTTGTGTTGGGATTGTGGTATTGTGATACACCTCCACCCGCATATATTGGGGTGAGATGGCATGACCGCTTTGTGTAGGGATTGTGGTATTGTGATACACCTCCACCTGCATATATTGGGGTGAGGCGGTAGGACCGCATTGTGTAGGGATTGTGGTATTGTGAAATACACCTCCACCCGCATATATTGGGGTGAGGCGGTATAACCGCTTTGTGTAGAGATTGTGGTATTGTGATACACCTCCAACTGCGTATATTAGGGTGAGGCGGTAGGACTGCTTTATGTAGGGATTGTGGTATTTTGATACACCTCCACCTGCGTATATTGGGGTGAGGCGGTATGACCGCTTTGTGTTGGGATTGTGGTATTGCGATACACCTCCATCCACATATATTGGGGTGAGGCGGCAGGGCCACTTTGTGTTGGGATTGTGGTATTGTGATATACCTCCACCTGCATATATTGGGGTGAGGCAGTAGGACCGCTTTATGTATTGAGATTGGGATTGTGATACACCTCCACCCGCATATGTTGGGGTGAGGAGGCATGACCGCTTTGTGTGAGGGTGGTTATAAAGGATCCCTGACTTAATATCGATAAATTTGAATGGAAGCTCTTAATAAATTTGCTTGATCTTAACGACTATCTAAGCCCATTTATTGTTACCATGATTCATCATATTCATGTTGTATTTCCAAGCCCTTGAATAGGTGTATTTGTATTGTATAAATGAATGCTGTGAACGGTCTATGAGATGCATAGGTGTATAATATGATATGTGAACACTAAGGACGATCTACGAAATGTATATATGTAAATTAAGGGAGGAAGGTGCCACTTTCGTTGGCATTGTTTGTACATGTTGTTACAATTACATTATATTATGTATTCCGCGTATAGTTCATATGGCGCTGTTGATCCTAAAAGAAGGTTAGAATGATGCAAGTATAATAAGACTTGAAATGTGATTTTATTGGATGTTTCGTAGTTTCTTGATGTACTTTAATTGCCTCTTATTTGAGTTACCGTATTTTCATATGTTGTTTTGACTGCCTTACATACGAGTACTATTTCACATGTACTCACGTCCCTTATGCCGGGGGCGCTGCATCTTTTAATGGATGCAGGCATACTTCTACAAGATGATATGGATCTTTGATAGGGATCTTCTTCACTACTCAGCTTATGGTGAGCCCGCTACAGTTCTAGTTGGTGTTTGGGTCTAGTTCGTTTTATGTATATAGGTATCCATTGTCATAGAAGCTCCATGTACACTGTGGGTCATGCAATTAAAGATTTTAGTTTTGTCATGTATTTATGTTCACAGTATTTACAGCTATTTATAGAGCTGTGTAACCACCACGAGAAAGAAAATATGGGTCATTGAGCCAAGTGTATTTAATATGAAAGTCAAGATTTTATTATGTTATGGTAAATCATGCATGAGTAATGATGAGAGGTTAACGTTAATTAGTCTTGCTCGATTGGGTTTACTCGGTTGAGCACCGGTCGCGCTCCACGATTTCGGGGCGTGATAGTTACTTATCTCAAACCGCGCAAAATCCTACTCCGCAATTCCTTTGCCCCTCGAATCAATCTCCAAACGCCTTGAATCTAGCCACAAGCAGTACGATGTAATTAATACAAACTAAAAGAATCAATTCCACAAGAAAAACACGAAATTATAAGCCAAAACTCTGAACTCGGCACCCGGGCCCACGTCTCGAAATCCGACAAAACTCACAAAACTCGAAAGCTCATTCACTCACGAGCCTAACCATACCAAAATTACTCAAATCCGATTACAAAATCCCATTCAAAACCTCAAAATTCTAACTCAAGAGTTCTTCCTCTTTTTCCCCAATATCTCACCCCAAATATCAAATTAGATGGTAAAATTAAAGATGAAATAATGGGATTTTACCAAAACCAAGTAGGAATCACTTACCCCAATCAACTCCACAAAACTCCCTTCAAGAATCACCAAATTCCGTGTTCTCTAGCTCAAAATATGCAAAATGGGTTCAAAGCCTCGTTTTTGAAATCAATACTGTCTGGCCAGATTTTCTTCTTCGCGAACGCGACCGTCCTCTCGCGTCCGCGTAGGCCAACTCAGACTGCCTCCCAGTTTACAGTTTGCGAATGCGATCAACGCTTTGCGAATGCAAAGCTTTACAAGTTCAACACATCGCGAACGCGGACCATACCTCGCGAACGCATAGACCAAAGACTTGGTGTCCCCAGCTGCCTCACTTCTCTTCGCGAACGCAACACCACTCATGCGTTCGCGATGCACACGCAGACCATACCTTCACGTTCGCGTCCTCTTCTTCACGAATGCGAAGAACAAAATCTTCCTATCTCACATTAACACTTCGCGAATGCGAGGCTCCTCTCCCGAACATGTAAGAGGAAACCAGAAAATATACACCAGCAGATATCAGCCACCAACCAAAGTCCAAAAATGATCCGTTAACCACCTGAAACTTACCCGAGGCCCCCATGACCTCAACCAAACATACCAACACATCCCAAAACATCATACAAACTTAGTCAAATCCTCAAATCACATCAAATAACGCTAAAAGCACGAATCATCCTCCGATTCAAACTTAATGAACTTGAAACTTCCAATTTCTATAACCGATGCCGAAACCTATCAAACTACGTCCGATTGACCCCAAATATTGCACATAAGTCATATTTGACATTACGGATCTACTCCAACTTCCGGAATCCGATATCAAAAGTCAACCTCCCAGTCAAACTTCCCAAAAATTTAACTTTCGCCATTTCAAGCCTAAATTAGCTACAGACCTCAAATTCACAGTCCGGACACGCTCCTAAGTCCAAAATCACCCAACGGAGCTAACGAAACCGACAGAACTCCATTCCGGAGTCGGCTTCACATACTTCCAACTACAGTCAAAATCCTGTGACTTAAGCTTCCGTTTTAGGGACCAAGTGTCCCAAAACACTCTGAAACCAAAAACAAGACCTCCCGACAAGTCACGTAAGTAGAAACAGATACGGGGAAAACAGTAAATAGGGGATCGGGGCTAATACATTCAAAACGACCGGCCGGGTCATTACATCCTCCCCCTCTTAAAATAATCGTTCATCCTCGAATGAGCATAAAGACATACCTGAAGTGGTGAAAAGATGATAATAACGGCTACGCATATCATGCTCGGTCTCCCAAGTCGCCTCCTCGACCGACTGACCCCTCCACTGAACCTTCACAGAAGCAATATTCTTCGACCTCAGCTTTCGAACCTGCCTATCTAAGATCGCCACCGGCTCCTTAATATAAGATAAACCCTTGTCCAACTAGACTGAGCTGAAATCCAACAGGATCGCCGTGATACTTCCGGAGCATAGAAACATGAAATACTGGATGAACTCCTACTAGACTGGGAGGCAAGGCAAGCTCATAAGCAACTTCACCAACACGTCGCAATACCTCAAATGGACCGATAAACCTCAGGCTCAGCTTGCCCTTCTTTCCGAACCTCATAACACCCTTCATGGGTGACACTCAGAGCAAGACCCGCTCTCCAACCATGAATGCAACATCGCGAACCTTTCGGTCCGCATAATTTTCTGTCTGGACTAGGCTATGCGTAGTCGATCCTGAATTACCGTAACCTTATCCAGAGCATCCTAAACCAAGTCTGTACCCAATAATCTAGCCTCGCCTGGCTCGAACCAACCCACTGGAGACCTACACCGCCTACCATACAGAGCCTCATACGGTGCCATCTGAATGCTCGACTGATAATTGTTGTTGTAAGAAACTCCGCTAGAGGCAAGAACTGATCCCACGAACCCCCAAACTCTATCACACACGGACGGAGCATATCCTCTAATATCTGAATAGTCTACTCGGACTGTCCGTCCATCTGAGGGTGAAATTTTATGCTCAACTCTACTCGAGTACCCAACTCATGTTGTACGGCCCTCCAGAACCGTGATGTAAACTGCGTACCCCTGTTAGAAATGATAAAAACCGGTCGATACGCCATGAAGCCTAACGATCTCACAGATATACACTCGAGCCAGCTGCTCGGAAGAATAGGTAGTCATCACAGGAATGAAATGAGCTGACTTGGTCAGCCGATCCACAATCACCCAAACTGTATCAAACTTTCGCTGAGTCTGTGGAAGCCCAACAACTAAATCCATAGTGATCCGCTCCCATTTCCACTCTGGAATCTCTAACTTCTGAAGCAACCCACCTGGTCGCTGATGCTCATACTTCACCTCCTGGCAATTTAGGCACCGAGCTACATACTCCACTATGTCCTTCTTCATTCTCCTCCACCAGTAATGCTGTCTCAAGTCCTGATACATCTTTGAGGCACCCGGATGAATAGAATACCGCGAACTGTGAGCCTCCTGGAGAATCAACTCACGCAAACCATCTACATTGGGCACACATAGCCTGCCCTGCATCCTCAATGCACCATCATTCCCAATAGTGACCTCCTTAGCATCACCGTGCTGGACCGTGTCCTTAAGGACAAGTAGATGGGGGTCATCATACTGACACTCCCTGATACGATCATAAAGAGAAGACCGAGAGACCACACAAGCCAATACTCGACTCGGCTCAGAAACATCCAATCTAACAAATTGGCTAGCTAATGCATGGACATCCAATGCTAATGGCCTCACTGTTGCTGGAAGATATGTTAAGCTCCCCAAACTCTCCGCCCGGCGACTCAAGGCATCGGCCACCATATTGGCCTTCCCGGGATGGTACAAAATGGTGATATCATAGTCCTTAAGAAGCTCTAACCACCTCTGTTGACGCAAGTTAAGATCCTTCTGTTTGAACAGATGCTGCAAACTCTGATGATCAGTGTAAATCTCACAATGGACCCCATGCAAATAGTGCCGCCAAATCTTGAAGGCATGAACAATAGCTGCTAACTCAAGGTCGTGGACATGATAGTTCTTCTCATGGGGCTTCAACTGGCGCGAAGCATAAGCAATCACTCTACCCTCCTGCATCAGAACACACCCAATGCCGATCCGAGAGGCATCACAATACACTGTGTAAAAACCAGAAGCTGATGGTAGAACTAGAACTGGAGTCATGGTCAAAGCAGTCTTGAGCTTCTAAAAGCTCTCCTCGTACTCCTCCGACCACTTGAAATGAGCACCCTTCTGGGTCAATTTAGTCAAGGGCGATGCAATAGATGAGAAACCCTTCACAAAATAACGGTAATAGCCTGCCAACTAAAGAAAGCTCCGAATCTCCATGGCTGAGGATGGTCTGGGCCAACTCTACACCGCCTCTATCTTCTTCGGATCCACCTAAATACCATCACTGGACACCACATGCCCGAAGAACGCCACTGAACTGAGCCATAACTCACACTTGGAGTACTTTATATAAAGCTTCTCCTCCCTCAATCGCTGTAACACAATCCTCAGATGCTGAGCATTGCTCTTCCTGGCTATGAGAGTACACCAGGATGTCATCAATGAATACAATAATGAATGAGTTGAGATAAGGCTGAAACACACTGTTCATCAAATGCATGAACGTTGCTGGGACATTGATCAGCCCAAAAGACATCACAAGGAACTCATAATGGCCGTATCGGGTCCTGAAAGCTGTCTGAAGAATATCTAAGTCCCGAATCTTAAGCTGATGATACCCTGACCTCAAATCAATCTTGGAGAACACCATCGCTCCTTGAAGATGGTCAAAAAAATCATCAATACGAAGCAAAGGATACTTGTTCTTGATTGTGACCTTGTTCAACTATCTGTAATCAATGCACATTCTCATAGTACCATCCTTCTTCTTCACAAATAGAACTGGTGCACCCCAAGGTGATACGCTAGGCCGAATAAACCCCTTATTAAGGAGTTCCTGAAGCTTCTCCTTCAACTCCTTCAACTCAGCAGGTGCCATATGGTACGGTGGAATAGAAATGGGCTGAGTGCCCTGCACCAAATCAATACCGAAATCAATATCCCTGTCGGGCAGCATGCCTGGCAGGTCTACAAGAAACATATCCAGGAAATCTTGCACCATCGGAACAAAATCAATGGCAGGAGTCTCTGCACTAACATCCCTCACAAAAGCCAAATAGGATAGACAACCCTTCTCAACCATCTACTGAGCCTTCAAGTATGGAATCACTCTACTGGGAACATTTTCTATAGAACCGCTCCACTCAACCCTCTGCAACCCCGGCATCGCCAATGTCACAGTCTTAGCATGACAATCTAGAATAGCATGACATGGAGATAACCAATCCATACCCAATATCACATCAAAATCGACCATATTGAGCAGCAAAAGATCCACTCTGGTCTCTAGAAAACCAATAGTCACCACACATGACCGATATATATGGTCCACAATAATAGTATCACCCACAGGAGTAGATACATGAACAGATAAAACTAAAGACTCATGGGGCATATCCAGAAAATGAGCGAAATACGAGGAAACATATGAATAAGTGGAACCATGGTCAAATAATACAGAGGCATCTCTGTGGCAAACTGAAACAATACCTGTAATCACAGCATTTGAAGCAACGGCATCTGGTCTGGCATGGAGGGCATAGAAACGAGCCTGGCCACCCCGTGATCTGCCTCCCCCTCTCGAGCGACCCCTAGCTGACTGGGCTCTACCCCAGGCTGGTTGTGAGGGTGATGGAGGGGCTAGTGCTGATGACATAGACTGGCTCCTCTGTAGAGCAGGACCTCCCACTATACGGGGATATTCTCTCCTCATGTAACAAAACTCCCCGCACTCATAGCAACTCCTCGGTGCTGGTGCAGGGGACTGAAGGGAGCCCCGAGCACCGGGATAACTGGCAGAAGGACCTGGCATAGACGAAACCTGACCCGATGTAGCACGGGATGAACTCTGCACTGGGAGGGCACCGAGAGATGAACGGCCCTGCTGATAACTGTGAGAACCATCGCTAGATGATACACCACGGTAAACTAGACGAGACATTTGAGCATGTCTGAAAAGACGACCTCCACCGTGCTGGAACTGACCCCAAGAAGGAGCACCACTTAATCCACCCTGTCCATGAGGCCTCTTGGCCTCCCTCTCAACCCTCTCCTGACTGCGAACCATCTCAATCTGACTAGAAATGTCGACAACCTCATCAAAAGTAGCATCAGACACTCTCTCTCTGGTCATAAGCAATCACAGCTGAAAAGTGAGGCCATCTATAAACCTCTTGATCCTCTCCCTGTCTGTGGGAACCAACCAGATAGCATGACGGGCCAATTCTGAGAATCACATCTCATACTGCGTCACAGACATATCACCCTGACGAAGCTACTCAAACTGTCAGCGTAGCTCCTCTCTGTGGGACTGAGGCACAAACTTCTCCAGAAAGATAACGGAGAACTGCTGCCAGGTAAGGGGTGCTGCACCGACCGGCCTACGCCTCTCGTAAGCCTCCCACCAACTGAATGCATCCCTAGAGAACTGAAATGTAGTGAACGACACCCTACTGGTCTCCAGAATACCTGTTGTACGGGGTATCCTCTGACACCTGTCCAAGAAACCATGTGCATCCTCTCCATCTGTACCACTGAAAGATGGAGGCTGGAATCTCCCAAACCTCTCCAATCTACGTTATTCATCCTCAGGAATAGTAGGAACCACATAGTTATGAGCAGCTACAACCAGCTGGGATGGTGGTGAAGGTGTCTGGAGTCTCTGTACTACCTGCTCGGGTGTGTGGGTGGCGGGAGTCTAAGTGCCTCCCCCGGCCTGAGAAGTGGCTGCTGCCGTCGAAATAGAGACCGCCTGAGCAAGGCTGGTGCACACGGTCAGAATCTGAGCTAAGGCCTTCTGAAGGCCAAGAATCACGAGGGCACATATGGTGCCTGAGCTGATGCATCAACAACTGGAGTCTAGTCCTGATCTGGGGCAACTGGTGGATCTGCAGGTACTGCATTAGCTACTGTGCGGGCTGCAACTCTGCCCCTACTGCGTCCTTTACCGCGACCTCGGCCTCTCGCGGCCCTGGCTGGTGGTACTGGTGGCTGTCCATCCTGTCCAGTAGTATGAGTCCTCACCATCTGTGAGAGAATGAAATAATAGATCTTTAGTTACTAGATTCAATAGATTCGCACGACAAGAATTCAAGAATGTGGAGTTTCCTAAGGGTTCTGCAGCCTCTCGAAGATAAGTACAGATGTCTCCGTACCAATCCGCAAGACTCTACTAAACCTGCTCATGACTCGTGAGACCTATGTAGCCTAGGCTCTGATACTAACTTGTCACGACCCAAATACATAACCCGTCGTGATGGTGCCTATCGTGGAACTAGGCAAGCCGACATTCTCAATATGCTTTCAATATATGACAGAAATGAGCTAAAGCAATTAAATTAACCAGAGGTTTACATAATAACGGGGTTAAACCCAAAATACAAGTACGGAATAATAGCCCGACATCGGAGTGTCACAAATCATGAACATCTAACAACCAATCTAGAAACAGAGTCTACTACAGTCTGTGCCAAATGCCAATACAAGAGAGAAAAGATATTAAGAAAGGAGAAACAAGGACTGCAGACGCCAGAAGCTACCTCCTAAGTCTTCGATAATCAGCTCGCGCACGAACTCAGCGACCGCCAGAACCGTTCACACCTGGATCTGCACATGAAGTGCAGGGTATAGCATGAGTATAACCAACTCAGCAAGTAACAAAATTAAATAAGGAACTGAGAAGCAGTGACGAGCTATAAAAATACAGATCATTTCAAAAAATTTCAGTAAAGAGTGAACATGCTTTCAAATCCGGTGGTATAAGTCAATTGAGTTCGAGCTCAAGTAAAACAGATATGAATCTTTAAGAAATTTCACAACAACAACAGATAACAACTAAGTGCAACAATAAATAAAAGCAAGTATAGCCTCTCAAGGCAGCAGTCACTCAACTTATCTCAACAGCTCAGACTCTCGACTCTCAAACCTCAACACACACTCTCAATAGGTACATGTGCTCACTGGGGGTGTACATACTTTGGAGGGTCTCCTTCAACCCAAGCGCAATATTGTTGCGGCGTGTAGCCCGATCCAATATTGTTGCAGCGTGCAACCCGATCCAATATTATTGCGGCGTGCAACCCGATCCAATAATATATACATATATAGCCCGAAGACTTGTTGCGGCGTGCAACCCGATCCAATAATATATATATATAGCCCGAAGGCTTGTTGCGGCATGCAACCTGATCAAATAATATATGTATAGCATGAAGGCTTGTTGCGGCGTGTAACCCAATCCATATACCTCACAGCTTGCAGCTCGGCACTCAGGCCCTATCTTAGTCACTAACCTCTCCATCCCCTCGGGCTGACAGAATATCATAATAATTAGCCCAAACAGAGAATACAACAAGTATCAACAAGAAATGAGAGGGAACGGAGATATAACACACAAGTAAGACAGTGACTAAGTACAAGACAACAATTAGCAGTCAATTCAACAAGTATACGACCACTGCGGGTCCCAACAGTGATATCATATGGCCTAAGCATGGTTTCTAACATGAAAGGCAGTCAATTGCTCAAAGACAAGGAAAAACAAGTAATAACAATGGCTATACGACTTTACAGTCTCACGGGACGGACCAAGTCACAATCCCTCACGGTGCCCACTCACACGCCCGTCACCTAGCATGTACGTCACCTTCAAATATTTAAATCATACCAATTTTCGGGGTTTCATACCCTCAAAACAAGATTTAAGATTGTTACTTAGCTCAAACCGCGCAAAATCCTACTCCGCAATGCCTTTGCCCCTCGAATCAATCTCCAAATGCCTCGAATCTAGCCACAAGCAGTACGTTGTAATTAATACAAGCTAAAAGAATCAATTCCACAAGAAAAACATGAAATTATAAGCCAAAAATCTGAAATCGGCCCGAACCCGGCCCCGGGCCCATGTCTCAAAATCCGACAAAAGTCAAAAAACTCGAAATTCCATTCACTCACAAGCCTAACCATGCCAAAATTATTCAAATCTAATAACAAAATCTCATTCAAAACCTCAAGATTCTAACTCAAGAGTTCTTCCTCTTTTTCCCCAATATCTCACCCCAAATATCTAATTAAATGGTAAAATTAAAGATGAAATCATGGGATTTAACCAAAACGAAGTAGGAATCACTTACCCCAATCAACTCCACAAAAATCCCTTCAAGAATCGCACAATTCCGTGTTCTCTAGCTCAAAATATGCAAAATGTGTTCAAACCCTCATTTTTTAAATTAATACTGTCTACCCAGATTTTCTTCTTCGCGAAAGCGACTATCCTCTCGCGTTCGCGTAGGCCAACTCAGACTGCCTCCTAGTTTACACTTCGCGAACGTGATCAACACTTCGCAAACGCGAAGCTTTACAAGCTCTAACGCATCGTGAATGCTGCCCATACCTCATGAACGCGTAGACCAAAGACCTGGGGTCCCCAACTGCCTCACTTCTCTTTGCGAACACGACACCACTCACGCGTTCGCGATGAACACGCAGACCACACCTTCGCATTCGCATCCTCTTCTTCGTAAATACAAAGAACAAAATCTTCCCAGCTCACATTAACCCTTTGTGAACGCGAGGCTCCTCTCGTGAACGCGTAAGAGGAAACCAAAAAATATACACCAGCAGATATCAGCAACCAACCAAAGTCCAAAAATGATCCGTTAACCACCCGAAACTCACCCGAGGCCACCGGGACCTCAACCAAACATACCAACACATCCCAAAACATCATACAAACTTAGTAGAATCCTCAAAACATATCAAACAACGCAAAAAACATGAATCATCTTCCGATTCAAACTTAATGAACTTGAAACTTCCAATTTCTACAACCGATGTCGAAACCTATCAAACCACGTCCCATTGACCCTAAATTTTACACGCAAGTCATATTTGGCATTACAGATCTACTCCAACTTCCGGAATCTGAATCCGACCCCGATATCATAAGTCAACCCCCCGATCAAACTTTTCATGAATTTGACTTTCGCCATTTCAAGCCTATATTAGCTACATACCTCAGATTCACAGTCCGGACATGCTCCTAAGTCCAAAATCACCCAACGGAGCTAACGGAACCGACGAAACTCTATTCTGGAGTCATCTTCACATACTTCCGACTAAGGTTAAAATCTTGAGACTTAAGCTTCTGTTTTAGGGACTAAGTGTCCCAAAACACTCCGAAACCAAAAACAAGACCTCCCGACAAGTCAGTTAAGCAAAAACAAATACAGGGAAACCAGTAAATAGGGGATCGGGGCTAATACACTCAAAACAACTGGCCGGGTCGTTACAATACCTATGTATGATACAACATTTATACGCACATGCATGAACTTATAAATATTTCAGGATTCACAAAGTTATTTAGACTTACAGGTGGATTGCTTTACTCCATGTTTCATTTATGTCTTTTATGTACTAATTTTCGAGACATTACATACTCGGTACATTATTCATACTGACATCCCTTTTGCCTGTGGACACTGCATTTCATGCCACAGGTACATGTAGGCAGGCTGACGGTCCCCCTTTTTAGGATCTTTGATCAGCGAGAGTTGGTGTGCTCCACTTGATCCAGAGCTGTTACTAGTTTTGGTATGCTGTTTTTGGTATGTAGATATGGGTACGACGGGGCCCAGTCCCGTCTTTTATACAGTTGTACACTCTATTAGAGGTCTATAGACAGTCATGCATAGTTGGATAGTATGTGGCCTTGTCGGCTTCCAGTTTTAGATATATAGTTGTCTATAGTAGCCTTGTCGGCTCGCCCTACCGTATTCCGCATGTATATGTATATATATCTTTTGGACATGTTTTCCTCACGTATGTTATTCACGTGATTCAGCAGTTTTTTGACAGATGTTATTCATAACTTACCCTTAATTCATGTTTATATCTTGACGCATGTTTAGGGGTGTTCGACAGGTAGGACTCGGGCACTCGTCATAGCCCATCGGTTTGGGTCGTGACATCAGCCTATGTATGTTCTAGTTTTCATCAAACGATCATGAGTTATAGAGTGATTCGCTCAGGCCAGTACGGCACTGAGTGCTAGCCACGCCTCCCTAGGGTTGGGGCGTGACAAAGTGGTGTCAGAGCAAGTCGTGTCCTAGGGAGTCTACAAAATCATGCCTAGTAGAGCCTCACTTATGGGTGTGTTGCACGCCACATTTATAATTAAGAGGCTATTGGACATTTAGGAAAGATAACCTTTCTTTTATTTCCAGATCGTGCCATAGAGCTGAGTTGTAAGAAGTAAGTATGATACTTCCACCGGATTGTGTATGCACCAGAGGTGCAAGTATTATAGTAGAGCTTTAAGGCATGGATGTAAATTTCACCTATGTGGAAGGGAAGTTATGAAAGCGATAGAAGATATGTTGTGAGATTTAAAGGTAAGTAAGATAAAGGTGAAGAAGGTACGAGATACTCAAGTATAGAAGGTTGTGAATAGTCTAGACTTCAGATAGAGGGCTAGAAATACCGTGAAATATCTAGAAATAATAGTGATGTCGTCAGTAGCATATCTTCCAGCCTGTGGTTTCCAGGTACCGAGAGGTGTAGTTATGATAGTAAAGAAGAGTTATAGGCAACATGATGTCTCCCTTGAGGTTCTAGATTAACCTACGGAAATCTATGGTGCTAGCAAGTTAAATGAAGGTTGCAAGTAGTATAAATAGATATGTGTAGGCCGCAAGCTAAAGTATAGTAGAGTGAAAAGGTTTTAGGTAGACACGATTAAGGATAAAAAAAAGGTGAGTGAGGAGGTGACGAGAAAAGGTAAGGCCTCGAGATTAAGCCCATAAAAACAAGAGAGTTGATGTTTTTTGTAAGTTATAGAAAGCTCAGTATAGCCTGAATGAACTCGAAGGAATTTAAGACTGGGAGCATTTAGAAGAGATGGAATGCTGCCCTTTTAGTAAAATAAGAGTGTAAGTGTGATAAACGATAAGAGGATGATGTTTAGGAATATAGCCTTCGATTGAAGTAATGATTCAATGAGAAAGGATTTCATGAATTGCAAGGGATTGGAATATATCCCATAATATGAATCGCGTTGAGATGCTATGAAATACAGTTATTGACGTATAGTATCATCCCTAAGGTGGATCTGCCAAATAACTTCAAATGTTCGCCGATGAGACGCGAGCCCTAGTGATAATGTATTATGTAAGAAGTTTCAAATTATCAGTGGTGGATTATAGATCAACATTAAGATGAATCAACAATAGATGGATAAAAGTTCCAAAGTATGAGATGAGATTAGGATGTCATTCTTAAGATGAACGGTAATGAGGAAGCATTAAAGGACTTAGATTTATATATATAGGATAAGCAACGATAGAGTAACCTAGAATTAGGTAGCAGACCTCAGTAATAATAAATTGAAGTAAGTGTTATGGGATAGTATGACCTACCTAGATACAGTAAAGCCATAAGGATAGATAATCGAGGCTATGAAATAAAATATAGCAATAGTTGTAATTTCAACGAAGTACTAATAAAGAATTTCAGTAGACCTACTGATGCCTAGAGGAACAACTTGTCATAGTTCTGTATATGTTCGCAAAGTAAGCCCTAGAGATTGGCTACAACCTAGAGGAAAAGGGAGATAAGAGTCACGTAGACATGTGTATAAGGACAGAGTCGTACATGCTACATGATAGAAGGTAGTAACATTTGCGAGATTGGAAGAATTACGACTATAGGTTGTGGTGTGAGAAAGAGGCCTAAAGGGGGGAATGCTTTGGCCTTTGGATTAATTCAAAGAACAGTTGCCTAGATAGAAAGGACAATATTAATGTATTCGTAAGATTTGTAGGTTATGAGATTAATAAGAGCATCAGTCAACATTCGAGGATGAATGTTCCTAAGGGGGGAGGATGTAACACCTCGTACCTTGGAGTTAAGATACGTCGTAGTAATCCATATGAGTTGGAGAGGATTAAGGTCGTACATGAAGTTATAGATGTAAGATCCCGTAATTTTGACGAATTTTGAAAACATTATATATTGCCTTGATACAATACTTTCTTTTAAGTGAAATATTATTTTTGTAAATGTTGGATAAATGTGATTTTCTAAAGTTATTAGTACACTATTTTATGGATAAGTTTTTAGCTAAATACATGATATGAGGAAGTTTATAAATAGAATTTTCTTTATTATAAGAATAAAAGTTATTTTCTCATAAGAAAGTTATCTTTTTACCCTTTTAAGAATTGATAGTACGGAAAAAATTGAATTTTTGACATTAAAGTGGAAAAACTAGAATCTATGTGTTTCTATCAATAATTTCATCTTTATGAAATATTAGTATATGTCTTAATTTTATAAAATACCTATGATTTACTATTAATAACTAGGAATTTAAATATTGGATAATGAAGTGAAGATATTTTTATGTACATGAAGTATTAAAATATAGAGATAAGTATGTGATAGATATGTTTTGTGTTAGTAGGCAATATTTGTTAAAACTATAGGCCTCCCACTGCCAATACATGGTCAGGTGGAAGCCAAGCATTAAATGTCCATTTGCTTTCATTTTGATAGAAGTTACTTATAACAATTACTCTTTATTTTGTGTGGAGAATGAAAAAACAATATTCAGCAACACTTTAGTGATTCATTCTTTTATTTGGGGGATTCATGACTAACACCGTGAGGATAAGTTATTATGGAATAAGAAAATGTTGGTAGTAACCATGGTTCTCACTTTGAGGATATTTTTTTTGAAGGCGATCCAATTTTTATTCTTCATCTACGACCTTCTACGAGTTCGTATGAGCAATTAAGGTATGTTAAGGCTAATTCTTTCTTCTTTTTGCATGATCCAAGCAACGAAATGCAATACAAAGCATGTCTAAGTATGTTCCTAAGTCTCTATTGAGGCATACGATTAAGATGTTAATGTTCATAATGTATTATTATATGCATCTTTATTTACCACCGAGCTACGGCCGATTGGGCAGTCATACATCTTCATTTGAGCTACGACCGGTTGGGCAGTCATGCATCTTCATTTACCATCGAGCTACGGCCAGTTGAGCAGTCATGCATCTTCATTTACCACCGTTCTATGGCCGGTCGGGCAATCATGCATTTACTACCGTGCTACGGCCGGTCGGACAGTCATACATTTACCACTGTACAACACCGGGTGCTAGTCACGCCTCCCCAGATTTGGGGCGTGACATACGCCGCAACAGTATTATATATTTTGGATTAGGTTGCATGTTGCAATAGTATTGTATATATTGGATGGGGTTGTACGCTGAAACAATATAATTATACACATTGGATCGGGTTGCACGCTGCAACAATATTATTGATATTTGGAATCGGGTTGTGCACCGAAATGGAGAGAATTTTGTGTAATTGTTCTTGGTTGTTATGCTCCATTACCGTGTTGTGCTAAGAGATTGCGATAATCTGTGGCGGGTCGTGGAATATTTTTTGATTCTTTTTCAGAAACAAACGAGAAAATTAAAAGTAACTTGAGAGCTTGTTGAATACTTTTTGGAATCAAAAGCAAGAGAAGGTAAAAATAAAGAGAAGGACAAACGACTACACTAACAAGTGTGCAAATAAATAAAGATTTTATGTGCTTAAAATATATAAAACACAAATATTTTGCTTATTCTTCTCTAGGGCCCTGATAATTCGAATTTGTGCCATGTAAGGGCCCATTTAAGTGATTCCTAGATCTCTAATTAAGGGCAGAAGAACCTTATCTATTTCACCATTACCAATGGCGGTTGTGAACATTAATCTATAGTGGTTGTGGAATACTTAATGGTTCTTCTTCAGAAACAAACTAGCAAATTAAAAGTAACTTGAGATCTTGTTGATTACCTTTTGAAATCAAAAGCAAGAGAAGGTAAAAATAAAGAGAAGAACAAATGACTGGACTAAAAAGTGTACAAAAAAATAAAGATTTTATGTTCTTAAAATATATAAAACACAAATATTCTGCTTTTTCTTCTCTAGGGTCCTGATAATTCGGATTTAGTCCATGTAAAGACCCATTAAAGTGATTCCTAGGTCTCTAATTAAGTGTGAAGGAATCGTATCTATTTTATCTTAATCAATGGCGGTTGCGAACAGTAATGTATAGCAGTTGTGGAATACTTTTTGGTTCTTCTTCATAAACAAACAAGCAAACTAAAAGTAACTTGAGAGCTTGTTGAATATTTTTTGGAATCAAAAGCAAGAGAAGGTAACAATAAAGAGATGGACAAATGACTTGACTAAAAAGTGTGCGAAGATATAAAGATTTTATGTACTTAAAATATATAAAACACAAATATTATACTTTTTCTTCTCTAGGGCCCTGATAATTCGGATTTGTGCCATGTTAGGGCCCATTAAAGTGATTCCTGGATCTAATTAAGAGTGGAGGAATCTTATCTATTTCATTGTAACCAATGGAGGTTGTGGACAATAATCTATTGCGGTTGGGGAATACTTTTTGGTTCTTCTTCATAAACAAATGAGCAAATTAAAAGTAACTTGAGAGCTTGTTGAATACTTTTTGGAATTAAAAGCAAGAGAAGGTAAAAATAAAGAGAAGGACAAACGACTTGACTAAAAAGTGTGCAAAGAAGTAAAGATTTTATGTGCTTAAAATAAATAAAATACAAATATTTTATTTTTTCTTCTATAGGGCCCTGATAATTCGGATTTGTGCCATGTAAGGGCCCATTTAATGTAAGGCCCCGTAAAATTTTACCTAAAATACGAGGTTCCGTGGTGGCGATGTAGGCTAATATGTTTGGTGAGTTAAAGGAAAATGTTGGCAGAAAAGACATTTATGTGGCCCACTATGCGGCCGCAGAATGGTTGCAGAGTGAAGCAGAAACTTGAGCAAAATTTGTAGGCCATTATGTGGTCCATTATGCGGCCGCAGAATTACTTTGCGGGCCGCAGATTGCATCGCAGGATCGACATGTGGAATTCCGGGAGAAGATTCTGCGGTGCGCTTTGCGACCACAAAATCGATATGCGGACCGCAGAACGTCCGCATACCCAGGCAACGGTGCCCAGTTCCGGAGGGCCATTTCGTGGCCCATTTTGCGGACCAAAGAAGCATTATACGATCGCATATATGACCGCAGATTGTGTTTCGGAGCTTCATTTTTTTGGGTTTTATAACCCGACCCCATTTCATTATATATACTCTATGGACCGTTTCTTAAGTAAGAACCTGACATTTTGAGAGTGAGAAAGTGCTCTAGAGAGGGAGAGAGTTCCTTAACCAATTGTTCCTCAATTCTTACTCAAATTTTGGAAGATTAACAAGGAAAACACATTAGGTCTTCATCCTAGAGGTAAGATTCTACACCCTAACCCTCAATTTCGAAATTTAACTAAAAATAGGTAATTAGTAATGCAATTCTTGGGTATGGGAGTTGTCCCTCTTGCATGCATGTGTTATCTAGGGGTGTAGCAAGATTATTGGGCTAAAAATGGTAGATAACGGGTGGATGATAGAATCCACCATAGTAGGGACTTGAAACCTTAATGCACACCTAGTGTTTGATAAAACCCTCAAATGAGATGGAACCGTGATCATTTTCCTAATTTTTGGTTTAATTTGTTATATTTCTGAAATAGATCGAAGTTGCTAAGATTTATGAAATATTTTAGAGTTTAAGGAAGCTCAAGTAATGTATGTTGGCTAAACTCTTCCCTTAGAATTGAACCCCACAATGTCACTGTAAGTCCCAAGTTACTCATTATGAATCGATTATTCCGAATAAACTTTGTGTCAAAATTCTTTTGTGTTCAATATGTATTCTCAATGCTCTTGTTAATTTGTACTACAATTTGGTAATGTATTCAAAGTATTGGTTTCTTAGCTAAATGTTATGGCCTCAAGTTGCGTTTCAAATTATAGCTAATACCAACTGTGTAAGAAATCTCAATGCACTTAAGACTCTTGTTTGCTCACATGTATGCTTAGTATCTTGAACGTAAATGCCTTGTTGAAAATCCATGATGATGGTTGAAAGTGAAAAGGTGAGCACGAAATATAAAATGTGAAATACGGCTAACACGCCACACAAAAAGGGGATATTACAATTATGACCACTAGTGCCAATGAAATAAAAAGATGTGAAAGAGGTATGAAATGGGATGATTGATTTAAAAGGATGATATCTCGGATGAGGCGGCCTAGCTGATCGGGTCGTGATCAGACACCATACCGCACACATGGTGGTGATTGCGTTGGAAATTGAAATTGAAATTATGATTGCGGTTGATGTCTCATATGAGACGGCCTAGCCGATCGGGTCGTGATCGGATGCCATGCCGCACACATGGTGGTAACTGTGTTGGAAATTATAATTCAAATTGTAAATGGTAGCATATCGGTACTAAAGGTCTCCCAACATAAAATATGGAAATCACTTGAAACCTTGTCTTGTTCCTAACTTGATGTTTTGGGTATTGTTTGAGACTCCCATTAATTTTATGATTGTTCATTCTTATTTTATCATTCATTCTATTAAGAGGGTGCTTAGTCACTCATACTAGTACTATTCCACATGTACTAATGCCCTTTTTGTCGGGGGTGATGCATCTTAAATAGATGCAGGTGGTTATACAGCAGGCGGCTTTGATCGTTGATAGCGGTACACCCTCTCCCCAGCTGACTTGGTGAGCCCCACCTCATTCGGGGTCGTATATATTTTGTCCTTATGTATTAGGTTTTGAGGTATAGCCGGGGCTTTATTGCCAGCACTATCATCGTACTCTTTTGTATCTAATATAGGCTCCGTAGACATTGTGTAGGTGCTATGTCGGTGTTGGGAAAGTCAAACTAGTAATTTTGGTAATTGCATCACACGTTCCACCTAAAACTAAGAAAGTGTTTGTAATCTAAAACTTATAGATGATGAAACTGCTGATAATGAATTGGTGTTGTTGTTCACACGAATCTACTCACTGTCTAATTAATGAAATAGATATTCTCTTTATTCATGAGTGAGTTCGGGTAGAGGGTACTGTACAGGCTTGCTCGGCTGGGTTATCTTGGTTGAGCGCCGGTCGCGCTCCTCGAGGTCGGGGCATGACAAACTTGGTATCAGAGCCTAATGTTTAAAAGTGTCTTAGGATGTCTCGGAGCCGTGTCTAGTAGAGTCCTTCTTATCGGTGTGTTGTCGACTCCATCAATAATTAGGAGGCTACTTGGACATTTAGTAATAATACTCTTCTTTGATGTTTTTGATCGTGCGATAAAGTTGATTGTACGATTGTTCCTCCTTTAACTCGTGCATTGCTCTAACTTTCAGTAAATGGTACCTAGGAAGAAGGCAAGAACTGGCCAAGGAGCCGATGTTACCCCAGGAATGACAGTTGATTCTATCATTGATGATGCGGGTGAATACCCGAGGGGTGAGGATATTACACTAATTACTACACCGCCTGGTTCTACTATTCCTGCTCAGGCTGCATCAGTTCCTACACCTGACGAGGGTGCAATGAATCCTCCAATTGATATTTCGGTTCAACCTCCAGCCCCAGCTTCCGGTCCCGGTGTTTCTGATGGGGATCTTAGTTGACCCATACAGATGTTGGCTCAGATAGTGCCTTCCCAGGCCCAGAGGTCGAATGTTGCATCCACTTCTTCTAGTCAGCAAGGGGACTCTAATGGTTCCAAGATGAACAGGTTTCTTCAGTTAGAACCGCCAGTGTTCACGGGTACTGATCCTGAGGAGGACCCCCAGGATTTCATTGATGAGATGCATAAGACCCTCAAAGTTATGCATGCTACTGAGATAGAAGGAGTGGAGTTGGCCTCCTACCACCTGAAGGGGGTGGCCTATTCTTGGTTTGAGATGTGGGAGGACTCCCGTGAGGAGGGGAGCCCTCCGGCGAGGTGGAGTGAGTTTGTCGACGCTTTCATGGATCATTTCATGCCTGCGGAGACTAAGGCAACCCATGCTGCTGAGTTTGAGAACCTAAAACAAGGTAGCAAGAGTGTGTGGGAGTACCATATGGAGTTCGCGTTCTTGTCCAAGTATGCTATTCACATGATGTCCACTATAGATACTAGAGTGCGCCGGTTTGTGCAGGGCCTTAGCCCTTTGGTTATCAATGAGACCGCCATAGCTGCCTTGAATTCTGATATGAACTATGGGAAGATGGTGGCATTTTCTCAAGCTCTAGAGAACCGTAAGTTGAAGAACAGAATAGAGAGAGAGGGTAGCAGTAATGCCCGATCCGCGGGCAACTTGGATGGTTCTTCTGGTGGTGGTGGCAGGTCAACATTCAAGGGAGGATCATCAGTGCCATCCCAGTCTTTTGCTCAGTCTTCAGTTAGTGCACCACCATCGGGGCCTAGTTAGTGGCAGTGGAGTCGTTTTAGGCCCGATCAGGGCAACAAGGGATCCTACCAGCAGGGTCGGTCTGGTGGGAGATTCCAGTAGCAGCGGAGGCCCCCATGCCCTAGGTGTGGGAAGATGCACTTAGGGAATTTGTTATATGGACCTACCCATATGCTACGGGTACAGATTGAGGGGTCACATTCAGAGGGATTGTCGTTTGTCCCGCCAAGGTGTGGGCAGGGGTACAACACTGCCAGCCAGTTCTACAACTACTACGTCCGTAGCACCTCCTCCAACTTGAGGCACTCCAGCACCCGCAGGGCGTGGTGTAGCTAGGGGTGGTACCTAGAGTTCGGGAGGGCCCAGTCATTTCTATACTATGAGCGGTCACTAGAGTGTAGAGGCTTATCCAGATGTTGTCACGGGTATATTGACTGTCCAATCTCATGTGTGTATTCTCTTATTGATCCCGGTTCCATTTTGTCCTATATTACTCCCTATGTTGCTATGGAATTTGGGATAGAACCGGAATAGCTCCATAAGCCGTTCTCTGTATCTACTCCAGTTCCACTTTGTCCTATATTACTCTCTATGTTGTATAGGGATTGTGTTGTCACTATATGTGGTCGAGACACCATGATCGATTTTGATGTAATAATGGGGATGGATTGGCTTTATTTATGTTTCGCTAAGCTTGACTGTCGCACTAGAACCGTTAGGTTTGAATTTCCATCTGAGTCAGTGATTGAATGGAAGAGGGATAATGTGGCGTCGAAGGGTAGGTTTATTTCTTACCTTAAGGCCACAAAGATGATTAACAAGGGGTGTATCTACCATATGGTCCGGGTTTCGGATACCGATGCTGAGGCACCTACACTTGAGTTTGTGCTTGTTGTGAATGAATTTTCGGAGGTCTTTTTGGATGAGCTCCCTAGGATCCCGCTAGACAGGGAGATTGATTTTGGATTGATGTGATGTCAGGCACACAGCCTATATCTATTCCACCCTACAGAATGGCACCAGTAAAATTGAAAGAGATAAAAGAATAATTGAAAGATTTGTTAGAGAAGGGTTTCATCTGGCCGAGTATGTCTCCTTGGGGTGCACCCAGTTCTATTTGTAAGAAAGAAGGATGGGTCGCTAAGAATGTGTATGTATCGGCAGCTCAACAAGCTAAAATAAAATAAAATAAGTACCCACTACCAAGGATAGATGACTTCTTTGATCAATTGCAGGGTGCTAAGTACTTCTCCAAGATCGATTTAAGATCCGGGTATCACCAATTGAAGATCAAGGAGCAGGATATTCCGAAAATAGCTTTCAGGACCCGGTATGGGCACTTTGAATTTCTGGTAATGTCTTTCGGGCTAACAAATGCCCCCGCAACTTTCATGGATCTTATGAATCAGGTCTTTAAACCTTTCCTCGACTCCTTCGTGATTGTGTTTATTGATGATATTCTTGTTTATTTGTAGAGTCGGGAGGACCATGCGGATCATCTCAGGGCAGTTTTGCAGACTTTGTATCAGCACCAGTTAGATGCGAAGTTTTCGAAATCTGAATTTTGGCTCAAATCTGTTACGTACTTGGGTCATGTTGTCTCTAGAGAGGGAATTGAGGTTGACCCCCAGAAAATTTCAGCCGTGAAGAATTGGCCTAGACCTACTACTCCAACAGAGATTTGCAGTTTCTTGGGCTTAGCTGGATATTATAGGAAATTTGTGGAGAAGTTCTCCACTCTTGCATCCCCGTTGACTAAATTGACGCAGAAGGCAGTTAAATTCCAATGGTAAGATGCTTGTGAAAGGAGCTTCCAAGAGTTGAAATCAAGATTAACTACGGCACCGGTGTTGACTCTACCATAGGGTACATATGGATTTGTGGTATATTGCGTTGCTTCAAGGATCGGACTTGGGTGTGTATGAATGCAACATGGCAAGGTGATAGCGTATTTTTCTAGGCAACTCAAGAATCATGAAAAGAACTATCCAACACATGACTTAGAGCTTGCAGCGATGGTCTTTGCGTTGAAGATTTGGTGTCATTATTTGTATGGGGTCACAGAGGATGTATTCACGGACCATAAGAGCCTTCAATATATTTTCAAACAGAAGGAATTGAATTTGAGGCAGAGAAGATGGCTTGAGTTACTCAAGGATTATGACATCGACATCCTATATCACCCGGGGAAGGCCAATGTTGTGGCGGATTCTCTTAGCCAAAAATCTTTGGGCAGTTTGGCTCACTTGGAGGCATATCAAAGTCCGTTGGCCAAGGAGGTTCATCGGTTGGCTTGTTTGGGAGTTCGTCTTGCGGACTCTAGTGAAGGAGGGGTGATTGTGCAAAATAATGCTAAATCGTCGCTTGTTATGGAAGTCAAGGAGAAGCAATTCAATGATCCATTGTTGGTACAGTTGAAGGAGGGGATTCAAAAACATAAGACCATGGCCTTTTCTCTTGGCATGGATGATGGTACACTAAGGTACCAAGGGCGACTATATATTCCAAATGTGGATGATCTCCGGGAAAGAATCATGACTGAGGCTCACACTTCTAGGTATTCCGTGCACCCGGGCTCTACAAATATGTATCATGATTTTAGAGAAGTCTATTGGTGGAACGATATGAAGAGGAACGTAGCGGACATTGTGGCAAGATGTCCAAATTATTAGCAAGTGAAGGCTGAACACCAAAGGCCCGGTAGGTTGGCGCAGAACATAGAAATTCCAATGTGGAAGTGGGAAAGGATTAACATGGACATTGTGGTAGGACTACCTCGCACTCCTCACAAATTTGACTCGATTTTGGTGATTGTGGATCGGCTCACGAAGTCAGCACACTTCTTGCCGGTTAAATCTACCGACACAGCAGAACAATATGCTCAGTTGTATATCAAGGAAATAGTCAGGTTGCATGGCACTCCAGTTTCTATCATTTCGGATCAAGGGGAACAGTTCACGGCTAACTTTTGAAAGAAATTTCGGCAAGGTTTGGGTACTCAGATGAATCTTAGTACAGCCTTTCACTCGTAGACTGACGGGCAGGCAGAGCGGACTATTCAGACGCTTGAGGTTATGTTACGCGCTTGTGTTCTTGACTTCAAGGGTAGATGGGACGATCATTTTCCACTCATAGAATTTGCCTACAACAACAATTACCATGCTAGTATTCAGATGGTACCATTTGAGGCTTTATATGGTAGGAGATGTAGATCTCACATTGGGTGGTTCGAGATTGGGGAAGCGGAACTGAAAGGACCAGACCTCGTGCACCAGGCTATGGAGAAGGTTAAGTTCATTAAGGATCGGTTGAAAACTACTCAGAGTCGTTAAAAGTCCTATTCGGACGTTCGTCGTAGAGATTTGGAGTTCAAAGAAGATGATTGGGTATTCTTGAAGGTTTCCCCCATGAGGAGTATAATGCGATTTGGTAAGAAAGAGAAATTGAGTGCCGGGCTGTACAGAATCATTCAAAGGATTGGTCAGGTGGCGTACAAGCTTGAGCTACCAACTGAGATGTCATTAGTGCACCCGATATTCCATGTGTCTATGTTGAAGAAGGTGGTTGGAGATCCGTCGGTTATTGTGCCAGTAGAGACTATTGAGGTTAATGAAGAACTGACCTATGAAGAAATTCCAGTTGCCATTCTTGATAGGCAAGTCTGAAAGCTAAGAAATAAAGAAATTGCCTCCGTGAAAGTGTTATGGCGAAACCAGCAGGTTGAAGAGGCCACCTGGGAGGCCGAGGAAGAAATAAAAAAGAAGTACCCTCATTTGTTTGAATAGCTATGTAATAGTTTTTATGAAATTACTTCCTATGAACTATGTATCACTTGTACAGTTTATGCTCAAGATATTTCCTTTCTGGTAATATATTGCTTATGAGGCCACGGTTGGTGTTGTTTCATATTATGTTGCTTCGTTGGATTATATACATGCTGTTAGGATTGGTTTCTGGGATACTCTAACAGATGGATAGGCCCAGTTACAAGGGAAACTCTGCCGAAATTTTTGGAAATTTGGGGAGTTAGTCAAAACTTGGGACTGCTAGTGTGTGTGAAGTAACAGCTGGGTCATGTTAAGTACTAATGACAGATTTAGACCCTCATTCTTGGACGAATGATCTTAAGTGGGGGGGGATGTAAGGTCCCGTAAAATTTTACCTAAAACCCGAGGTTCTGTGGTGGAGAGGTAGGCTAATATGTTTGGTGATGGTAGAAATACACTTTTTGGGTCGAACAGTGCGCTAGGGAGTTAAAGGAAAATGTTGGCAGAAAAAGATATTTTTGCGGCCCACTATGCTGCCGCAGAATCACTCTACGGGCCGCAGAATGGCCGCAGAGTGAAGCAGAAACTTGAGCAAAATTTATGGGCCATTATGTGGTCCATTATGCTATCGCAGAATTACTTTGCAGGAAGCAGATTGCATCGCAGGATCGACATGAGAAATTCCGGGAGGAGATTCTGCGGTCCGCTTTGCGAGCGCAGAATCGATATGCAGACCGCAGAACGGCCGCATACCCGGGCAGTGGTGCCCAGTTTCGAACGGCCCCATCTTTATCTAATATTTATTATACCAGACAGTATTGAATTTTTCATTTCAGACTATTACTAAGTATTAATAGTGGCTGATGTACTTGTGGCACCAGATTTTGCGGATAATTTAGACAGCAATGGTTGTACATCAATTATGTGTTATGTTATTTCAGTCTTTTCTTGTTATTAATATGTCTGTAGTGGTGAAACTACTTTAGTTGTTGTGTTAATGTTAGCTTGCCTAGCAAGCGGATGTTAGGCGTCATCACGACCCCTTGGTTTGAATTGGGTCGTGACACAAGTACAAGGCTTTATTATAATTTTACTTTACCCTCATATTTTTCAAAAAAGTTTTAAATCATCTAATTAATCCTAAATTACTGATAATTCAAGTATTATAATTATAATATCATACAAACAAATATGACACACATATATATATATATATATATATATATATATATATATATATATATATATATATATATATATATATATAAAATTATAGGACTAAAAAGTGTGCAAAGAAAAATGATTTTATGTGCTTAAAATATGTAAAATACGAATATTCTGCTTTTACTTTTCTAGAAATAATCGAGCAATTAAAGATAATTTGAGAGCTTGTGGAGTAGGTGTTCACTACCTATTTTAGGGCTTGGGTAATTCACATTTATGCCATGTAAGGGCCATTAAAGCGATCCCTACTAGAATTATTTCATTTGCAAAATTCAAACCTGAGATCCTTGATTCAGGATGGAGGAATCTTATCCATTCTACCGAAATATGTCTTAATTTTATAAAATACCTATGATTTACTATTAATAACTAGGACTTTAAATATTGGATAATGTAAAGATATTTTTATGTACATGAAGTATTAAAATATAGAGATAAGTATGTGGTAGATATGTTTTGTATTAGTTGGCAATATTTGTTACAAAAATAGGCCTCCCACCGCCAATACATGGCCAGGTGAAAGCCAAGCATTAAATGTCCATTTGCTTTCATTTTGATAGAAGTTACATATAACAACTACTCTTCATTTTGTTTGGAGAATGAAACAACAACATTCAGCAACACTTTAATGATTCATTCTTTTATTTGGGGGATTCATGACTAACACCATGAGGATAAGTTATTTTGGAATAAGAAAATGTTGGTAGTAACCATGGTTCTCACTATGAGGATATTTCTTTTGAAGGCGATCCAAGTTTGATTCTTCATCTACGACCTTCTACGAGCTCGTATAAGCAATTAAGGTATGTTAAGGATAACTCTTTCTTCTTTTTGCATGATCCAAGCAACGAAACGTAAACGTAATATTATTCCATAATGGTTCTACTCTTAGTAGTTAAGTATGTCTACATTATTCATTCCTATGAATGTAATACAAAGCATGTCTAAGTATGTTCCTAAGTCTCTATTGAGGCATACGATAAAGATGTTAATGTTCATAATGTAGTGTTATATGTATCTTCATTTACCACCGAGCTACGGCCGGTTGGGCAGTCATGCATCTTTATTTACCACCGAGCTACGGCCGGTTGGGCAGTCATGCATCTTCATTTACCACCGAGCTACGGCCGGTTGGGCAGTCATGTATCTTTATTTACCACCATGATATGACCGGATGGGCTGTCATGCTTCAAGTTATTCTCATGCATTTAGACATAGTTGCTAATTCATGCCATCTCTTTCAATGTTAGCTTATGTCATACATTAGAAATTAAATTGTCATTTCATGGAAATACCTTCATTATTGAGTTTATTCTTAAGCAATTAATTGAAGTTGAAGTTATTGAAAGCCATTAACCTATTTTAGTTGAAGTTGTCATTTAATGGAGTATTGTTCATTGTTGAGTTATTTTTCCCCGTGTCATTTTGTTGCTATTGAGATTCTGTATACATTGTGGTTGAGCCGTGGCCTATGTGTTGTGGTGATATTGATATTGTTATTTTTAAAAGGGTTGTGGCCTATGGGCACTTGTGGTACGAGTTGATATGTCGTGTTGCTGTGATGTTAGCACATGTGATTTGTTGTGTGAACTTATTGTTGTTATGCAGAGCATAAGGGTAGCATCTCACTGTTGTTGATTATGCAAAGTGATACATATGGCTATTTATATAATGTCTGGGCGGAGTGATACGCGTGGCTATTGTGTTATTGTCTAGGTAGAGCGATACGGGTGGCTATTATGCAGAGTGATACGGTTGGCTATTTTGTTAAATGTCTGTGCGGAGCGATATTATGATATTGTCAATACGAAGAGATAAGGGTCTCTATGTCAGGGATGATATGTGACATCCTGGGGGCGTAATATTGATTATATTCGTGTGATACTGTGATTTTCCTTGCGTATGTCATGTACCTTGCGTGACTTGTTGTGTTGTTTCCAATGAGATACCAGAATAGCATGACACAGAAACAACCAATCCATACCCAGGATCACATCAAAATCAACCATACTAAGCCATAAGAGATCACTCTCGTCTCCAATCCCCCAATAGTCACTACACATGACCGATATACATAGTCCACCACAATAGTATCGCCCACTGGCATAGTGTAACAACCCGGCCGGTCGTTTTGAGTATCACATCCCCGTTTCCCCATTTACTGCTCAATTTGTTCTTTATAGTTGTTCTATGACTTATCGGGTTAGTCCCTTAAATGGAAAGCTTAAGTTGGAAAAGTCGACCGGATATTGATATATATGTAAACGACCTCGGATTCAAATTCTGATAATTCCAGTAGCTCCGTATGTTGATTTTGGACTTGGGAGCGTGTCCGAAAAGTTATTTGGAGGTTCGTAGTAGAATAAGGCTTGAAATGGCGAAAGTTGAATTTTTGGAAAGTTTGACCGAGGGGTTGACTTTTTGATATCGGGGTCAGAATCTGATTCTGGAAATTGGGATAGGTCCGTAATGTGAAATGTGACTTGTGTACAAAATTTGAGGTCAATCGGACGTAATTTGATAGGTTTTAGCATCGGTTGTGAAAGTTGAAGTTTCAAAGTTCATAGATTTTGAATTGGGGTATGATTCAATGTTTTGATGTTGTTTGATGTTATTTGAGGCCTCGAGAATGTCCGAATTATGTTATGGGACTTGTTGGTATATTTGGTTGAGGTCCCGGAGGCCTCGGGTGAGTTTCGGATGGTTAACGGATCAAATTCGGACTTAAGGAAATGCTGGAACTACTGCCTACTGGTGTGATCGCACCTGCGAAGCTTTTTATCTCAGGTGCGAAGCCACATGTGCGCGCAATCAGTCGTAGAAGCAGCCAAGAGTGGAACTGGGCAGTGCTCGCAGGTGCGAGAAATTTGCCCGCATCTTCGAGGCCGCAGGTGCGAAGGGTAATGCGCATCTGCGAGCCCGCAGATGCAAGAAGGGCGCCGCAGATGCGAGGTTTTGGAAGGCTGGATATGTCTGTAGGCGCACAATTTTTTCTGCAAATGCGGATGTGCAAGTGCGAGCCCAGGCACCGCAGGTGCGGAAATGCCTGGGCAGTGTTAAAAATGAGGGTTTCCGAGATGTTTATCATTTTGGACATTTTAGAGCTCGGGTTAGGCGATTTTGGAGAGGAATTTTTCCACAGAACTTGGGGTAAGTGTTCTGGACTCCCTTGTGGTTATATTTCATGAATTAATCTTCATTTTTGCTGTAAGATTATCGAATCTTCAAGAGAAATAGAAGGAAATTTCTTTAATGTCACAAAATGAATTTTTTGAGTTTTGAATACCGATTCGGATTTGGATTTGAGTGAAATTAATATAGTTGAACTTGTAATTGGATGGGTTATCATATTTTATGAGTTTCGTCAGATTCTGAGATGTGGGCCCCCTGGGTGATTTTTTGGGTGTAATTTTGGATTTTTGTGGAAAATATTGGTATTTTGATATGGAACTAATTCCTATAAGTTGTGTGGATTGAATCAAATTTATTGTGACTAGATTCGAGCCGTTCAGAAATTATTACGCGCCGAATGGAATTTCTGAAGCATTGTTAGCTTGCTCGACATTGGATTTGGCTTGTTCGAGGTAAGTAACTCTTCTAATCTTGGTGCTGAGGGTATGAACCCTGAATATATGTATTATGTGAATTGTTGGGAGGTGACGCAGATGCTAGATGACGGGCGTATGGGCGTACACCATAGAAATTGTGACAGATTTCCGTGGAATTTTGTAGTTAAATAATCTTGGCATTTTCTATATAGTTTTATGTGCTAAAGAAATTGAGCAGAGAATCATATTAAAAATCATGTTGAGGCTATGTGCCATTATTGTTGGGACCCACAGAGGTCATATTGCTGTGAATTATTTATTTTAAATTAAAAATTTATACTCAGTCATATTCATGTCATTACATATCATATCTCAGTCTCTCTTATTATTTATTGATGCATCATATCATCATTTTTGGGCTATTTTCATGGCATTGTGAGCCCATGAGAGGGAGACTAGAGAGATTGATGACTGAGTGAGGCCGAGGGCCTGATTGTGAGGATTATTATGTGGATCGGGGATGCCCGCTTGCAGCAGGCCTTATAGGCTTTATTATAGCATGCGAGTTATCCGTGCGGATCCAGATATTATTATAGCACGTGAGTTGTCCGTGCAGCACGTGAGTTGTCCGTGCAGATTATAGCGCTTGGGCTGAGAGAGCCCCTCCGGAGTCTGAACACCCCCAGTGAGCGCAGTTACCTACTGAGTACGAGGGCCGAGTGCCGAGTGCCGAGTGCGAGTGCCGAGTGATTGGGAGGACTGAGTAACTGTGAGGACTGAGTGACTATGAGGACTCAGTGAAATGATACTCTGAGAGTATGCATATGATTTTATCACTGAGTTGCATCACATTGACATGCACACATGACATACGGCCATAGAGAAGTATTTTTTCCTCATGTTGTCCAGTATCACATCATTCATGATTTCTCACACATGTTGACAGATGGGTATAGTGATGCATTTATTTTACAAGGCTTATCGGGAAAGAAAATGAAACATCTTATTTATTTTTGAAAGGATTTTGGGAAGATTATTGTTTTCAAACTTATTCATATTTTTGGCAACTTAGGTAAACGATTTGGGTTTTTCACTGATGTACATGAAAGGAAGAACTATTTTTAGAAATCATGATTTAGCTGAGCATTTTTATTTCTGAGTTACTTCTTGTATTATTTGCTTTACGTTGTTATGGACTGTGGTGGACTATTGGTTTTGGACCCGACCTTAGTAAAAGCTCGTCAATACTTTCAACCTAAGGTTAAGTTTGTTACTTACTCAGTACATGGTGTCGGTTGTACTGATACTACACATCTACACATTGCGTGCATATGTTGGTTGTTGTTGTTGCTGTGCTCGATGGTTGCCGGATTTGAAGATGTACCTGCGTTCTTATGGTAGCTGCCTCTTATTTATGGTAGCCTTAGATTATAAAAACTTTGTTTATATATTTTTCAAACAGAAGATGTATTTACTTCATATCAGCTTTGTAAATTCTATTCTTAGAAGCTCATGATTTGTACTACCAGTTATTGGGGAATGTATAAGATTAAGATCTTTATTTACTTAAATTGCTTTAATAATTGTTATTGGAATTGGATAGTTGAAAGTTGGCTTGCCTTAGCGGGTTGGGTTAGGTGCCATCATGACTAGTTAGATTTTGGGTCGTGACAAGATTGTATCAGAGCTCTAGGTTCATAGGTTCTACAAATCATGAGCAAGTGTCTAGTAGAGCCTTGCGGATCGGTATGATGACGTCCAAACTTATCTTTGAGATTCTACAGGGCATTTAGGGTAATTTCCCATCTTTCTTTCCTTATCATGTGAAATTGATTCAGCTTGAAATATAACTCTTCGAATTCCTTTCATGCATTTCGTATGCGCATATGAGTGCTCGGTATCAGCTGTGCATCGCCGGTTTGTGATTCTATGAATGAGGTTCAAGATGTGTATTATGTGTTTTGGTGATGGGCCAGTCTAGTGTACTTGAGTCCATGGTTAGACCGCAGCTTAGGCTCGGTAGCTTCAGTTGTAACCCGTACATTTGGACTCATATGTCCGGTAATGTCCTTACGAGTAGAATTTGTGGCTCGATGAGCGGTGGAATGGCCTTGTGATGAGTATGATGTAACTGCGGGATGTGTTAAGACGATTTGAATGTAACGAGAAGTGTTTCTGTGAAATTTAAAGGAAAGACCATTGGGTGCTTGATTTTCGTTTTGATGTGACGTACAGTCTCGAGTATGAATGTCTTGAAGGATCTTTCACCTTGTTAAATTTTGGGACAAACTAAATTCTCATGTCTTGTTATTAAGTTTGGACTTGGAAATATTAAGTGATGGCGTAGTAATTGTGACTGCGAAAGGGGTATAACAAGATACCAATTTGAGGCAAAGCAGGTGGGTTATCCTCTACGGAGTAATCTATGTAGGTATGTTCCTTATATGTGAGTGGAGAGTTTCTTTTCCGCCAGCAGGGCGTATGTGTGGAGAATTGAATTTGAATCTGGATGAGAAAGTTGACTTGAGTGTCAAGAGAATGATTGCGAGATTAGCGAATGATTTGGGGTATTTTTATGATTGGCGTTGCATGAGTTTGAGAAGAAATTTTGTTGAACTGACTGTGGAATTATGGCAGTAAGAGAGTATTGGTATTGTGAGTTATGGAATGTTTTAATCTATGGCTTTGAGCCAAGTGGGGGAGCGGGGTATTGATAGTTCAATTTCATGGCTATATGTAAAGGTTTAATTTTGGGTTAGTTATGACTTGCAGAAGTTGAGATCGAGGATGACTCGAATAAGGAAATTCCTGGTACGGATTATATTACACGTATGAGTATATGAAAAATCGTGGGATGAGTGAGTTGTTATTGGTGTATGATGTAGTGCGCACGGAGTATGAATTTGATAGGTGGTGTTAAAGTAGAGTTACTTCTTTGAGTGTTGTTGTGCTAATGGGGCATGTGTCTTTGGGCCCATTTGGGTGGTGTAATTTGGATTTGAACAAAGTGGGTGACTCTTGAGAAAGTTCCAATAGGTTCGAGGTTTATATATAGCAATTGAGAAATTCTTCGGACTTGCGTATGGACAAAATCTGAGAATTGCGTTTGGTGGTGCCTGTACTTGTGGAAATTCTATATGACTATGGATTCTACATTTTAGTATAAGGAAGGTAAGAAAAACAATTTCAAATTCACATAAAGTATTTTCAGAGTGAGTGTTATAGTTGTGGTATTTTTGAAGGTGCTTAAGAAGAATACAGTTGCTTATGGGTCGTAGGGCATTGTGGTTCTATGCTAGGTTTGTGGGGTGAGCTGTGGCTAAAGATCATGGCATTTTAGCATGGAGAAGTATCAATCTGAAGACAGATTCGGAAGAAACTCTTAGAAAATAAGACAAAGGGGTAGTAGGTTGGATTAGTATGGTAATAGATCCATTCTCTGGGTGCTTATGATGTGGGGGTTTTCCACAGGTGCTTTGTGGCAATACACCTGGGTTTGGCGACCTGTGTGTCTTGGTTGAGCTAGAGAGATTCAACTCTGATAGCTTGGTTATGTGCACAGATGGTGCGGTTCTATTGGGGGCCTCATGGCAGAATTCAAGCGAGATGATTATTTGGGTATTGCATGATCGATTGTGTACTGGTTATGTTCTTTCAGGTTTCGTGTGGCATTTTTGTCATTTGCCTCCCCGTCGTCATTGATTTTGAGCAGGGTGACTCGAGGTAGATAATATAGACCAGCGTTTGGATGGGGTCGCACATTGTAGCGGAGTTATGTTAAGGTATGAACCTTGTGTTAGAATTGTGTGGTGGTTCTATGATGTGTGCTGGATTTTTAGCATTTCTTTGTGGCGGTACTTATTAATCTTGCGTGGCAGTTCTCTCATTTGAGTCATTTTCCATGACTGAGTACAGTTGAATTGTTGCGTATTGGTGCACGGATGGCATGGGTTGTGGCTCTGAGTTATATTGGTGCGGCATGTCTGTGGAATAGTTGTGTTTAGTAATATAAGGTCATTGGACCTAGAATGGGTACTATCAGGTTTAATTACGGTATGTTCAGAAGGATAATATTGAAAGTCAGCTTAGGAGAGGATTGTGGTTCTGGTTGGGGCGAGAGAGCTCCATGGCTTGTTGATCTGGTAAGTGGTCATGAAATTTCGCATGTTTCTTGTATTATCAATAGTCTTTGAAGGTTCTGGGATGAGGTTTGGTTCGATATGGGTTTAATACTAGTATTTGGTTGGTTTTGGAGTAGTCACTGTGATCAGGAATGGTGCTACAAGCATGCGAGTTGTGTAATATGTTAGGTGATTATGTCCGTGATTATGGTTATGGTTATGGCTAGATACATCTTGTTCAGACTCATACAGTGTTTAAATGTAAGATTCGTGTCTTGAAAGAAATTCTTAAGGTTGGAAATTAAATTCCAATGTTTATGGGCTAAGGTTAAATCAATGATTTTCAGTTGTATTGTGTTGTCAAGCCTATATGGAATATGGTGACGTGGGTTCACCCCCGGGTATGTGCGTGGTAAGGTGGAATAGAGATTTGAAGGTTAAGAACAACTCTTGGCATGTTCGAGGACGAATGTATGTTTAAGTGGGGGAGAATGTAACGATTCAGCCGCTCGTTTTGAGTATCACAGCCCCATTTCCCCATTTACTACTCAATTTGTGCTTTATAGCTGTTGTATGACTTATCGGGTTAGTTAGTTCGGGTCCGGAGAGAATTTAGAGTGAAATGAGACACTTAGTCTCTTAAATAGAAAGCTTAAGTTGGAAAAGTTGACCGGATGTTGATCTATGTGTAAACGACCTCAGATTCGAATTCTGATGATTCCAGTGTCTCTGTATGTTAATTTTGGACTTAGGAGCATGTCCGGAAAGTTATTTGGAGGTCCGTAGTGGAATTAGGCTTGAAATGGCGAAAGTTGAATTTTTGAAAAGTTTGACCAAGGGGTTGACTTTTTGATATTGGGGTCGGAATCCAATTCTTGAAATTGGGATAGGTACAAATGTGAAATGTGAGTTGTATACAAAATATGAGGTCAATCGGACGTAATTTGATAGGTTTCGACATCGGTTGTGGAAGTTGAAGTTTCAGAGTTCATAGATTTTGAATTGGGGTATGATTCGTTGTTTTGATGTTGTTTGATGTTATTTGAGGCCTCGAGAATGTCCATATTAAGTTATGGGACTTGTTGGTATATTTGGTTGAGGTCCCAGAGGCCTCGGGTGAGTTTCAGAGGGTTAACGGATCAAATTCGGACTTAAGGAAATGCTGGAACTGCTGCCTACTGCTGTGATCGCACCTGCGAAGCTTTTTATCTCAGGTGCGAAGCCGCATGTGCGCACAATCAGTCATAGAAGCGGCCAAGACTGGAACTGGGCAGTGCTCGCAGGTGCGAGAAATTTGCCCGCATCTGTGAGGCCGCAGGTGCAAAGGGTAATGCGCATCTGCGAGCCCGCAGATGCGTGGTTTTGGAAGGCTGGTTGTGTCCGCAGGCGCGCCATTTTTTCTGCAAAAGCGGATGCACAGGTGCGGAAATGCCTGGGCAGTGTTAAAAATGAGGGTTTCCGAGATTTTTCTCATTTTGGATATTTTGGAGCTCGGGTTGGGCGATTTTGGAGAGGAATTTTTCCACACAACTTGGGGTAAGTGTTCTTGACTCCCTTGTGGTTATATTTCATGAATTAATGAGTAAAATCTTCTACCCAATGGGTAAAGACCATTGATTTGTCTTCTCCTAAAGCTAAATAGGTAAGCTAAATAAATTACATTGATATACATACATATACACAGATAAAAAGATAGTACACAGTATTCGGCCCATGATTTTGAATTGGTGGTTTACTTTTCACCATATATTTTATTCTTTACATTGTCTTTGACTTTACTTAAAATACGTACCACACATTGTTTACACATAACCCACTATATATACATAATAAACCTTCAAATAAATCAAACGGCAATGAAATGAAGCAAAAAACCAATTCGTTATTTTTCTCTAATAACTGGGAGGGGACATGCGAAAGGGGAAATATCATAAAAACGGCAAGTACGAAATCACAAAATAACATCTTTCGAAAAAAGCAAAAATATAACCAATTAAATCACCAAAATTGGAAATCAAATAAGGCAATGAAATGAAGATGGCACGGCATCACCAATCATTCTTTTACTCTCGTCCTCACCATGTAATATGATAAATGAAATGGCACATCATCACCCTTCGTGCTTTTACTCTCCGGCACAACACTCTTCGTGATTTTACTCTCAAAATATTTTAGTATATGATAATGAATGCAAATAAGGTATGGAAACACCCTTTGTTCTTTTCACTCTTCCTCACCAAATCAACAATACAAATCCAAATAATAAATACAAGGAGGAAAATAATTTCACTTCAATTATAGTGGTAGGATATCAAACTCAACTTTCAAAAATTCCCAACATCTTCAAAAGAAACAACAAAATATGAGATGAATAATTAAAATTAATAATCTAACCTAAGCATGGAGAAACAAAGTCAAATAAACAACTTAGAATAAAGAAATAATTCCAACCTGCATGCTTAATCCCAATAACGCATATGTATTCGTTACCTCACATATATATCATTCCCACACATAATTCACGTAGCAAATAATCTAACAAGTCATAATCCCTCAAGTCAGGGTTAACCACGACACTTACCTCACTCTGCAACAAAATCAATGGTTAATCGCAGTTTTTCCTTTAGAATTAGCCTCTAAACCAATCAAATATAACCAAATATAGTTCAAATAATTCAAAATAGGCTTTAGAAAATACCCATGAGTGAAAAAGATTCAATATTTAATGAATTTGAAAAAAGTCAACAAAAGTCACGCCTGGGCTCGCTTGGTCAAAACTTGAGTTTTGGACCAAAACCCATCTACCCATTCATCCCCGAGCTTGGTTATGTGATTAGTTTCGAAATCTGACCTTAATTTGAGGTCTAAATCTTAATTTCTCAAAATCTCCAATTATAATAACCCGACCGGTCGTTTTGATAGTTGTAGCCATGTTTCCCTATTTACTATTCATTCATTGCTTAATTGTTGTTATGTGACTTGCCGGGGTAGTTGGTTCGGGTCCGGGGAGACTTCGAAATGAGTTGAGACACTTAGTCTCAAGGTTGGAAGCTTAAGTTAAAATGGTTGACTGGAGGTTGACCTATGTGTAAATAACTCCGGAATAGAGTTTTGATCGTTCTGTTAGCTCCGTTGGGTGATTTCGGACTTAGGAGTGTGTCCGGATTGCAAATTTGAGGTCCGTAGTTGAATTAAGCTTGAAATGGCGAAAGTTGGAAATTTTGAAGTTTGACCGAGAGTGGACTTTGTGGTTATCGGGTTCGGATCGGTACGGAGATGTCTGTACTTATCTTCGAGAGGTTATCGAACCCTTAGGAAAACTTTACATTCTTATATTCTTGTCATGCGGATTTGATAATTCCGGGAACTAAACTTCTATTATTCTATTCTCTCACAGATGGTGAGGACACCTGCTACCGAATAGGACAGATAGCCACCAGCACCACCGTCTAGGGCCAAGAGAGGATGGGGTCGCAGTAGAGGCTGCGGTAGGGGCAGAGGTGCAACTCGTACATCAACTAGAGCAGCACCTGCAGATCTACCAGTTGCCCCAGCTCAGGAGCATGTTCAAGATGTGGTGGAGCAAGTGGGGCCAACTCAGGCACCAGCTGTGCCCATTGTGATTCCAGGACTTCAGGAGGCTTTGGCTCAGATTTTGATGGTGTGCACCAGCCTTGCTCAGGCGGTTTCTGTTCAGACCGTGCCAACCACTTCTCAGGCAGGGGGGAGGTACTCAGACTCCCACCGCCCGTACTCTAGAGCAGGTGATGCAGGGACTTCAGACGCCGGGGGTATTGCCAGCTCAGCCGGTTGCAGTTGCTCAGGCCCAGGTTGGTCCCGTTATGACTGATGATGAGCAGAGGAGACTAGAGACATTTGGGAGGCTCTAGCCTCCATCATTCAGTGGGGCTGGGTTTGAGGATGCCTATGACTTCTTAGATAGGTGCCAGCGGATTCTTTGTACGACGGGTATTCTGGAGACTAGTGGGGTCTCGTTCACTACTTTTCAGTAAACTGGGGCTGCCTTCAGATGGTGGGAGGCCTATGAGAGGCACAGGCTAGTCGGTGCAGCACCCCTTACTTGGCACGAGTTCTCCGTTCTCTTCTTGGAGAAGTTTGTTCCAAAAACCCACAGAGAGGAGCTGCATAGGCAGTTCGAGCAGCTGTGTCAGGATGGCATGTCTGTGACCCAGTACGAGATGAGGTTTTCAGAGTTGGCTGGTCACGCAGTTTGGTTGGTTCCCACTTAGAGGGAGAGGATTAGGAGGTTCATTGTTGGCCTCTACTATCAGTACCATTTTGTTATGACTCGGGAGAGTGTCTCAGGTGCTATGTTCGACGAGGTGGTTGACATTGCTAGACGGCTAGAGCTGGTTCGTAGTTAGGAGCGTGAGGAGAGGGAGGACAAGAGGACTCGTGGTTCGGGTGGTTTCAGCGGTGTTCCTTCTGGGGGTCAGTTCCACCACAGTAGGGGTCGTCCTTATACAGATGGCTAGTCCAGTTCACCGTAGTGCATCATCCAACCATAGTACATACAAATCTAGAATGGGTCAGTCATCTCTCAGTGCTCTCCTAGCTCAGAGTTCATCTCGTGCGCCTTCAGTTCAAGGTTCGTCTGCACTAGGTTCTTCTGGTAGTTATTCTGGTTCTCATGGTCTGCCTCAGTATTTGCCACCATTTCCCGAGAAGGGATGTTTTGAGTGTAGGGAGTTGGGTCATGTGAAGAGGTTCTATCCTCGCCTTATGGGAGGACCAGTGCAGCAGAGGAGTCAGGCCAGGACGCCAGCACTAATTACTTCACCACCAGCCCAGCCAACTCGGGGTGGGGCTCAGGTAGCTAGGGGTCGCCAAATAAGGGGACGCTGATCAGGTGGCGGTCGGGCCCGATTCTATGCTATTCCCGCTAGGCCAGATGTTGTTTCTTCAGACACACATTGATCACATGTATTATCTCAGTATGCCACAGTGAGGCTTCTGTATTATTTCACCCTGGTTCTATTTATTCGTATGTATTATCGTATTTTTCTCATAATCTAGATATGCCTCGTGAGTCCTTAGTTTTATCTGTTCATGTATCAATGTGTAACGACCCAAAATCCAACTAGTCGTGATGGGACCTATCCCAACCCACTAGGTAAGCCAACTTTCAACTATTCAATTCCAATAACAATTATTAAAGTAATTTAAGTAAATAAAGATCTTAATCTTATACATTCCCCAAGAACTGGTAGTACAAATCATGAGCTTCTAAGAATAGAATTTACAAAGTTGATATGAAGTAAATACATCTTCTATTTGAAAAATACATAAACAAAGTTTTTATAATCTAAGGCTACCATGAATAAGAGGCAGCTACCATAAGAACGCAGGTACATCTTCAAATCCGACAACCATCGAGCACAGCAGCAACAACAGCTAACATCTGCACGCAATGTGCAGAAGTATAGTATCAGTACAACCGACCCCATGTACTGAGTAAGTAACAAACCTAACCTTAGGTTGAAAGTAGTGACGATCTTTTACCGAGGTCGGGTCCAAAACCAATAGTCCACCACAGTCCATAACAACGTAAAGCAAATAATACAAGAAGTAACTCAGAAATAAAAATGCTCAGCTAAATCATGATTTCTAAAAATAGTTCTTCCTTTCAAGTACATCAGTGAAAACCCCAAATCATTTACCGAAGTTGCCAAAAATATGAATAAGTTTGAAAACAATAATCTTCCCAAAATCCTTTCAAAAATAAATGAGATATTTCATTTTCTTTCCCGATAACCCTTGTAAAAAAAGTGCATCACTATGCCCATCTGTCAACATGTGTGAGAAATCATGAATGATGTGATATTGTACAACATGAGGAAAATACATCTTTATGCATGTATGTCATGTGTGCATACTCTCAGAGTATCATTTCACTCAGTTCTCCCAGTCACCCAGTCCTCACAGTCACTCAGTTCTCGGCACTCGCACTCGGCAATCGCACTCGGCACTCGCACTCAGCAGATACCTACGCTCACTGGGGGTGTTCAGACTCCGGAGGGGCTCCTTCAGCCCAAGCTCTATAATCTGCACGGACAACTCACATGTTGCACAGACAACTCACGTGCTATAATAATATCTGGATCCGCACGGACAACTCACGTGCTATAATAAAGCCTAAAAGGCCTGCTGCAGGCGGGCAACCCCGATCCACAGAATAATCCTCACAATCAGGCCCTCGGCCTCACTCAGTCATCAATCTCTCCAGTATCTCTCTCATGGGCTCCAATGTCATGAAAATAGCCCAAAAATGATGATATGATGTATCAATAAATAATAACAGAGACTGAGATATGATATGTAATGACATGAATATGACTGAGTATAAATTTTCAATTTAAAACAAATAATTCACAGCAATATGACCTTTGTGGGTCCCAACACTAATGGCACATGGCCTCAACATGATTTTTAATATGATTCTTAGCTCAATTTCTTTAGCACATAAAACTATATAGAAAATGCCAAGATTATTTAACAACAAGATCTCACGAAAACAATTATTTCATAATTTCTGTGGTGCACGCCCACACGCCCGTCATCTAGCATCTGCGTCATCTCCCAACAATTCACATAATACATATATTCAGGGTTCATACCCTCAGCACCAAGATTAGAAGAGTTACTTACCTCGAACAAGCCAAATCCAATGTCGAGCAAGCTAACAATGCTTCAGAAATTCCATTCGGCGCGTAACAACTTCTGAACGGCTCGAATCTAGTCACAATAAATTTGATTCAATCCACACAATTTATAGGAATTAGTTCCATATCAAAATACCAATATTTTCCACATAAATCAGAAATTACGGCCCAAAAATACCTGTGGGGCCCACATCTCAGAATCCTACGAAACTCACAAAATACGATAACCCATCCAATTATAAGTTCAACCATACTAATTTCACTCAAATCTGACTCCGAATTGGTATTCAAAACTCGAAAAATTCGTTTTATGACATTAAAGAAATTTCCTTCTATTTCTCTTGAAGATTCAATAATCTTACACCAAAAATTGGATAAAAGGGTGTTAAGTCATATCGACATGACTTGTCACATCATGATGTCAAGTCACCATCACTTGTGTTGTTACATCACATGTGTTGTCACATCAGATGTTGATGAGACATTGGGTTTGACTAGACTTGGTCTGTATTTTGAAATAAATTCTACCAACTTCCAAATAATTCTACCGAGGTAGAGTTGCATTCCGTTCGCAGGCCTTGAGACATCTTCTTATTTCTATTATATTGTTTCATTTTTTTGGACATTGTTGTATTTTCTTTCAAAATAGTGTATGTAGTAAACTCTAGGAGCTCATGTACTTGTGACTCCACATCCTGGGATGGCTTGCGTTAGATGTTGGTTTTAGACTTATCGTGTTTACCTCTGAGTTGCTTTTCCGTTATGTTATAATCTGTTTGTTAGTCATTTATTACAGTTCTTTCATATTTTCTGTTGTGTGTTGGCTTTCCTAGCAAACGGTGTTAGGAGACATCATGACCCCGATTGGTTGGGATTTTGGGTCGTGACAAGTCATAAGCAAGCTTAGCAGAGTCTTGAGGATCGGTATGGAGACGTCTGTACTTATCTTCTAGAGGCTATAAGACTTTAGGAAACTTCATTCTTCTCTTATTCTATCATAGATGGTGAGGATGCGTACGTCATCCGCAGCTGATTAGGAGACGAAGCCCCAGATTGTAGCCACTACCAGGGGTAGGGGTAGGGGCTGAGGTAGAGGCAGAGCTCGGCCTAGAGCACGCGAAGCGGCACCCGTTGTCGAGCCTCAGAGTCACGACCCTAATTTTCCTCCGTAGGATATCGTGATGGCACCTAGTCTCTACGACTAGGTAAGCCTAACATTTAATAACAACGTGACCTTAATAATTAACAAAAGTACTAAAACAAGTCTGATAAACTGATATAATCTTCAAAACTAAAATCTCAACAATAAACTCCCTCAAAACCGGTGGAACTGAGTCATAAGCTCTATAATGAACTAAAATGTCTACTACATCATTGTCTGAATGAAAATACAACAAGAATAAAGATAAATTAAGTTGACTCCGAGGCCTGTGGATATAGAGTAGGTATACCTTGAAGTCTCCCAAACACAGCAACCCAAATCAACTCTAGCGTCCGGCACGGGCAGACGTGCCTGGATCTGCACAAAATGATATGCAGAAGCATAGTATGAGTACACCACAACGATACCCCGTAAGTATCAAGTCTAACCTCAGTAGAGTAATGACGAGGTCAGGTCAAGACACCTACTAGGATATAAATAAACAGTCTGAAAATATAAGAACGAATAATAATGGGAATCAGACAAATGACTGATACGAAACAAGTTAATAGCATGAACTAATTCCGGAATTGTAAGCATGGAAATAACATAAAGGAAATAACTAAAGAGAACCACAATGATCATATACTGACAACAAATGATAGAACAAGGAAGAACAAAACAACAAGAAATGTTCCCACCAACACTCTTAGCAGCATGAGATAAACAACAAGATTCACTATGAGGTACTGCCTTGTGTACAATAAGAATCACAACCGAGGTACCACCTCATATATAAATCAAGAATCACAACCGAGGTACCGCCTCGTATTCACAGTTCACAATCTCAATCACAATCTTTCCTTATTCTGCCGCGTGAGCCTTACATTTAAATAGGTTTTGAAAACATTTTCCCGAAATAGCTACACGTAATTTAGCCCACCTTATGATGCCGCATGGCTTCACATAGTTCCCCTACAAGCAACACGCACATATGTCTCACCTTATACCGCCGCATGCTCATTAACCCCAAACCTTATACCGCCGTATGCGCATCAATATCATATCACAATAACAACTCGCACCATGAGTAACAATATATCACAACTTGCCAACAATCAACAATATCAATGTTTTCACAATAATAGCCCATGGCTCCACCACAACGTGTACAAGAATATCAATAATAACAATGAATGTAAAATTCTCAACAAGAAAGATATCTCAACAATTATCAACTTCGTCTCAAAGTGATACGGCTTTCACAACTTCAACACCAATAACCAAACAATGAGAAAGATAATGTGTAACCACGAACAAAATATAAAAAACTCATAATGGAAGAGATAACATGACTTCAAATGAGAATAATAGTAACGACAGAAATAACTTGTAATTGTCACGACCCAAACCGATGGGCCGCGACAGGTACCCGGTACTTTATTCAACCGAGTACCAACATAACATGTCTATTCATATCATACAATCATATATAACTGAGCCGGAAAGGCTGTCGTGAGATAAGTAGAACACAACATGTAATACCAACTTATACATAAGATGTACAGTCCTATAAGACCAAAATAACCACTCGTATATTGAACATAAGCCGACAAGGCCATACAATCTTTTACGTACATGACATCTGTCTACAAGCCTCTAAGAATACATAATTATCATAAAGGTGGGGACAGAGTCCCGCCATACCAAACAATACATGTCTAAATCATACTCACCAAACAAATAACTCCGGAGCGAATGGAGCGCACCAACATCTTCCGCTGAGCTGATAGCCTACTTGGAGGGCTTTCGACTGTCTATCGGGACCTGCGAGCATGAAACACAGCGTCCCCAAGAAAAAGGGAAATCAGTACAAATAATGTATCGAGTATGTAAGGCATGAAGATCAATACATAAGAGACATAGATGAAACATGGAATAAAGAATTCCACCTGTATGTCTTAATAACTTTGTAAATTCTGAAACATTTATAATGTTATGCACGTACGTATAAATGTCGTGGCATGCATAGGTGTAGGTGTACATAACATCATCAAGCCTCTGAGGGCATCCCATCATATCATCTCAGCCACTGTGGGCACAAACTTCAACGTATACCAGCTGATTAGGTGGTGGTGCGTATATAACGCCATAACCTTTTCCCATATCCCATATACTGGATCAGTGTACATGTATAAATGCATGAAATGCATAAGAAGTATGTTAATAAGATTTCTCGGAATGCCATAAAAGTCAATATGCCTTTCAGATAAACTTTATCAAATACGTATTTTTCTAAGACCCATGAACAGAAGATATAATAGTAATTCACATGGGAAAATCAAGAATATAGACACCCCTAGTATTTCTATGAATAGAGTCATTTATGAAAGTTGCGTATTTTGCTCATTTTATTTGTATTATTTGGATCATGCCAAAAGAAATAAGGGATAGCCTTAACATACCTGAACCGATTCTCTTTTGCTAAAACACGTAACGGTGGATCGAAGTAGGGGAAAATCTGCATCACATTCTTGAGAAAGATTGTACCGTGCTCCCTTAGAATTTCAAGTCACGTTGCTATTACATAACGTAATCTCGTATGAATTTTTTTGTTGTAGCTTCATCTGCACTTTGTCATAATCTTCATCCGCATTGTTGTACTACAAAACTTTTGGCTCCACAAGTAAAGCTCCAAATAACCATGAAAGAATATTTGAAAGTGCAAAGCTCCATACAAGGTAAAGTATTTTGTTTGGTTAGCTTCTAGGGAGGCTTGCTTTACTAGGAAGACAACAATTCCCTTTTTATTTGTTGCAAGGTTTTCTCGGCAGCTTCATCCATAAGCTTAGCTAGCTTATGTATTTCCCTCTTGAATTATGTATAATAACCTCTTATCTTGGAGGTTTGTGGGCCCCCACTTTGTGGCTTAGTTGGCCAAAGACTACTCCACATTTTGCTATCTTTTGTGTGATTTTAAGAGTCACATAGTTGGTCTTAGGTGGCTGCCACGTTTTTGGTTTATAAAGATTATCCAATAACTTAATTAACCTTATCCACAAATCCTTAATTAACTTGTTAATCTCCCACTAACCAATAATCCATATAATTAAGACTTATCTCAATTTACTTAAAATACTACTCACTTTTAACACACTTTATACACCTTACTATTATGACCATGTGTTACCTTGTATGGTATTAGTCCATAAATACTGGGTATTTTATCTCGCGCCGTATGTTATCCCAAAATGTCAAACTTCAATGAAATTCATTTTCTTCGATTTGCTTACCCTCTCTCCTCTACGAATTTACTCATCACTTGTTTGAAATAGCATAATGCTTATAATCTCAAAAAAATCTCATTCCCGAACTTACGTCGATTAACTTATGACGAAACTTTAACGTACGAAAATGTGGGATGTAACATCTCATTTTCGAGCTTTCATCAATTTATTTATGGCGTACTTTCACGTACAAAAATATGGGGTGTAACATCATTTCCCCCTTTGGAACATTCGTCCTCGAATGTTGGCTGATGCACTTATCATTCTCGTAACCCATAACTATTACAAATACTTTAGTAATCCTCTTGCCATCTAGGCAATTGTTCTGTGAATGAATTCCAAAGGCCAAGGCATTCACTCATGGTCGAAATCCTTCCAGTCTTGTAACTGTTGCTACCTTTTATCATACAGCATGTACGATTCTGACCTTGTAAGTGCGTCTATGCGACTCTTCTCTCATTTTTCCTCTAGCTTTTAGCCCTTCTTTAGGCCTCACTTTGTAAACATATACAGAACTTAACAAGATGTCCCTTTGGGCATCTATAGGTATGCTGAAGTTCTTCGCTCAGTACTTTGTCGAACTTACGAATATTGCTATATCTTGTTTCATAGATTCGTTTATCCATCTGCATGACTTTACTGCACCATGGTAGGTCATACTATACCATAACTCTTACTTTGATTTATCATTACTGAGGTCTGCTACCAAATTCCAGGTTACTCTCGTTGCTCATCCTATATGTATAAATCTAAGTCCTTTAATGCTTCCTCATTACTGTTCATCTTAAGAATAATGGCCTAATCTCATCTCATACTTTGTGACTTTTGTTCATCCATTGTTGATTCATCTAAATATTGATTTACAATCTACCACTGGTAACTTGAAACTTCTTACGTAAAACATTGCCACTAGGGCTTACGTTGCATCGAGGAATATTCAAAGTGATATTCCTGATCCACTTAGTGACGATACTGTACTTCAATAACCGCACTTTATAGTATCCCAATGTGATTCACTTACGTGGGTATTTTAATCCTGTACAATTTATGAAATCCCTTCAAATTACCACTCAATCGAAGGTCCAAACGTCATCCTTCATTTATCACAAGTATATGCTCATTTTACTACCAGGGCAACATTCCATCTTTTTTTAAATGTTATTAGTCTTAGACTCCTTTGAGTTCATTCAGGTTATACTGAGCTTTCTATAACTTAAAGAAACAATCAACTCTCTTGTTTTCATGGGCTTAATCCTAAGGACTTATACATTCTCATCACCTTCTCACTCGCCCTTTCTTATCCTTACTCCTGTCTTCCTAAAACCTTGTCGCTTTACCATACTTTAGCTTGCGACCTACAGATATCTAGTTATACTACTTGCAACCTTCTTTCAACTTGCTTGCACCATAGATTTCCTTGTGTTATTTTGGAATATCAAGCAAGACATCACATCGTCTCAAACTCTTCTTTACTCTCTCAACTGGGCCTCTCGGTACCTAGAAACCATAGGCTGGAAGATATATGCCACTGACGACGCCGCTATCATTCCTGGATACTGAATCCCAGTGCTTCTAGCCTTCTATCCGAAGTATGGACTATTCAAGATCTTCTGCATTTGAGTATCTCGTACATTGTTCACCTTTACCTTACTTACCTTAAAATCTTGCATCACATCTTCTATCTCTTTTATGACCTCCCTTCCACATAGGTATAATTCACATCCGCGACTTGAAGCTCTATTATAATACTTGCACCTCTGGTGCATACACATTCCGGTGGGAGCTTCATATTGACTTCTTATGAGGTCGGTACTCTTCTAACTGACTTTATCGTAGACTATTATAGAATATGGCTACTGTACTATCTCTCTTGTACCTCTGATATTAAGAGCGATCCTGCAATATTCTCAATCACGATTTCTATAATTTTCTGGGTCCAATAATCAGACTCCTGATTTACTTTGTTATTGTAACTCTTTAGTTTCCTCTTCCTTCTGATCAGCCTTTATGTAGGCTTAAGCTATCTTCTGATCTGTGGCTTATGGTATTAGTTATTACTTTAGTATTTCATAGGCGATATGGAATATCCATGATACAATCTTCTGATAATTCAATCCTTTGTCAGATATCATGGCTCAATTCTTTCTTTTAACTTATACTGGAGTCTTCTACGGCTGTATGAATGTCAACATATATGCTGCATGGATATCACTCTGAAGTCTTAAGTGCATAATCCCTTTTGCTCCTTTTAAGCTTCCTTTAAACGTAAGCTATTACTTTTCCTGGTCTTTATAAACCCTTGTTGCGGGTATACTTAGCTTATCTTATTTCCCACGCATGCCGGAATTTTTGTGCAACTCACATGGTCTCGAATATTACTTTTGATTTTTCTTCCTTGCCTATAATTATCCGTAGTTACTTATTTTCACGCCCTTGTGCTTGTATAGTTTCTCCTGAACTAAAGTTTTGACTGTCTTCCCAGTGAGACTATCCTTTATTTCCAAAACATTCATACAGTACCTTTAACTACCCTGACTCCTATCTGAATATTTCTCAAGTATTATAATGTCATATCTACGAGACTGAATTCCCCATCTTGGGGTTCACTATGTTTATCTTGCACGATCTGTTGATTTGTCTGTATCCTCTTGTCTAGCCATAACTAGGCTCTTCCTGAATCAGCTACTAACTACTCATTGGCTCATTCTCATATCAATATTCCACGTAATCTTTCTTGGGTTATTCCTTTTGTCTTAACTTACCTCTTGCACTGGCTCCTTATTTATCAAAATCATCCCGGGTCGGAACCCTTACTTCCTCTCCTTGACGTCGTGCTTGCATAATATTCTAGAATCATAGCATATCTGTAGGATTTGAATAAGTGCAATTTCATTCCTTTCTTATTTTTTTATCGCATTCTTCCTTTACCGTTCCATAGTTACTAGAACCACTTAATTCTAACTTAATGCCACATCACTCCATATTCTCCCTTTTAGGGGAGTACTAATATTTAGTGCTACGATGATCTATGTATAGATGTTTTACCTCTTCATATTTGGCATCTTTTCACATCATCGATGATCCTTACTCGCCTCGCGGTAATCCTTCTGTACCAAGGATAACAAATTTCCTTACTCGCGAGGGTGACAGTATAACTAGCACATACAGTCCCTTAACTTTAACTTTGCTCACCTTGCTTGCTTTAGGGAAACGTCTTACTAAATGACTTTTAAATGGTATTCTCCTGTCGTCTGTTCTATTAACGCCGGGACGCAAGCTCTAAAATTCTCATGATGCCGACTATTACTTAGTCCCTAGTTCATGTTTAGTTTATCTTGTTCACCAGTCCATATTGATTTCTGTTACTCCGGGATCTAACTTTTCCATCTGGTAGTCGCGTTAGAATCACAAACTTATTTCTCGAAATGAGGATATGACTTTATGACCTATACTCTTTTGTTGCCTCAAGGCCTGTTACCTCTCGTATTTTCCTTTCCTTGTCTATAGAATCTGTAATACTGTCATCTTTTGATCTACCGTTGTCATCCATGTATCATATCTTACTCATAATGCTTCATTAACTCTTTTCTTATTTCCTGCTAACATTTATGTCTATCACTTTATTCTGAAAACTCCAACAAGATATTCTCTTACTTTTAGCTCCCCTTGCTCCATCCACTAGCTCTTCGGGTTGCCTAACATTCTTTCTTTACTAGGGACAGGAGCCATACTAAGGTAATATTTATCCCTTCAAAGCCTCCAGTGCCTATCTTTGTAGTACTCATATCTAACTGTACTATTTTAGAGAGCACCATCTGGGTGTCTCATAAGGATATCTATTAGAACCTTTGCAATATCCTTCGGAAATGTCAGCTAACGCTAACAATCCATCCACCATTTTGGGTTACCCTAACCCCAACTAGATCCTGATATCCTGCATCTTCTTATACTACTTTTGTTATCCCCCATAAGGCATAAATGAGATGGGTGTGGCCAATTGTATATACCTCTGTTATTGTTGAAGGTAAGTCACAATGCTTATATTTTTCTGCCGGAGTTGAAAATACCGATAATCTTCATTAATTGGGTACCTCGTACCCTTCTCATCTTGCTCCTTTTACTTGTTGAAGCTTGTATCTATCTTCTGAATCTGTCATTGCCTTTCACCATAGAGGTGGATAGATATTCTTGCCTTAAGGCTCCTTACCAAGAAGCTTACACGTAAGGTACACACATTTTCTGCTGAAGACCTTACATTTATCCATCATAGGAATGATGCAAACTCGAGTTGCTCTAACTCAACTCTTCCACAGCTATATCTCTTATCAACCATCTTTTTGGATGTAGGTATCGTCGTATTATGAATAAGATAGAGTTTAGAAAATTGAGTTCTTACAACTGAGCTCTACCACACGATCTACAGTAAGAAGAAAGAGTGACAGTCTTAAATGCCATGTAGCCTTCTGCTTTTAAGTGTGGTGCACGACACACCCATAAACAAGACTCTACTAGACACGGCTTGTAGACTCCCTAGGACAGAACTGCTCTGATACCACTTTTGTCACGACCCAAACCGATGGGCCGCGATGGGCACCCAGTACCTTATTCAACCGAGTACCAGCATAACGTGTCTTTTCATATCATACTATCATAGATAACTGAGCCGGAAAGGCTGCCGTGAGATAAGTAGAATACAACATGTAATACCAACTTATACATAAGACTTACGGTCCTATAAGACCAAAATAACCACCCGTATATTGAACATAGGCCGACAAGGCCATACAATCTTTTACGTATATGGCATCTGTCTACAAGTCTCTAAGAATATATAATTGTCATAAAGGACGGGACAGAGTCCTGCCATACCAAATAATACATGTCTAAATCATACTGACCAAACAAGCATCTCCGGAGCAAATGGAGCGCACCAACATCTTCCGCTGAGCTGATAGCCTACTTGGAGGGCTCTCGACTGTCTATCGGGACCTGCGGGCATGAAACGCATCGTCCCCAGGCAAAAGAGGCATCAGTACAAATAATGTACCGAGTATGTAAGGCATGAAGATCAATACATAAGAGACATAGATGAAACATGGAATAAAGAATTCCACATGTAAGTCGAAATAACTTTGTAAATTCTGAAACATTTATAATGTTATGCACGTGCGTATAAATGTCGTGTCATACATAGGTGGAGGTGTACATAACATCATCAAGCCTCTGAGGGAATCCCATCATATCATCTCAGCCACTGTGGGCAAAATCATCAATATATACCAGCTGATCAGGTGGTGGTGTGTATATAACGCCATAACTTTTTCCCATATCCCATATACATATAATATACGCGTATATAATACCATTTGGTCATGGGTCAATGTACATGTATAAATGCATGAAATGCATAAGAAGTATGTTAATAAGATTTTTCGAAATGCCATAAAAGTCAATATGCCTTTCGGATAAACTTTATCAAATACATATTTTTCTGAGACCCATGAACAGAAGATATAATAGTAATTCACATGGGAAAATCAAGAATATAGATACCCCTAGTATTTCTATGAATAGAGTAATTTATGAAAGTTGCATATTTTGCTCGTTTCATTTGTATTATTTGGATCATGCCAAAAGAAAGAAGGAATAGCCTTAACATACCTGAACCGATTCTCTTTTGCAAAAACACGTAACGGCGGATCGAAGTAGGGAAAAATCCGTATGATATTCTTGATAAACATCGTACCGTACTTCCTTAGAATTGCAAGTCACGTTGCTATTACATAACGTAATCTCGTATGGATTTTTTTGTTGTAGCTTCATCCGCACTTTGTCATAATCTTCATCCGCATTGTTGTACTACAAAACTTTTGGCTCCACAAGTAAATCTCCAAATAACCATGAAAGAATATTTGAAAGTGCAAAGCTCCATACAGGGTAAAGTATTTTGTTTGGTTAGCTTCTAGGGAGGCTTGCTTTACTAGAAAGACAACAATTCCCTTTTTATTTGTTGCAAGGTTTTCTCGGCAGCTTCATCTATAAGCTTAGCTAGCTTATGTATTTCCCTCTTGAATTATGTATAATAATATCTTATCTTGGAGGTTTGTGGGCTGCCACGTTTTTGGCTTATATAGATTATCCAATAACTTAATTAAGCTAATCCACAAATCCTTAATTAACTTGTTAATCTCCCACTAACCATTAATCCACATAATTAAGACTTATCTCAATTTACTTAAAATACTACTCACGTTTACCACACTTTATACACCTCACTATCATGGCCATGTGATACCTTGTATGGTATTAGTCCATAAATACCGAGTATTTTAGCTCGGGCCGTATTTTATCCCAAAATGTCAAACTTAGACAAAATTCATTTTCTTCGATTTGCTTGCCCTCTGATAATCGGCTTAATGTATGCATATTTTGATATATATATACCGCCTCACATTTTGCTCATGTATCGACGATTTGAGATGTTTAATATAATTATTTGTGCTACATTTTAGTATTTCTATGTGTAGGAATCATTCGGATGCAATTTGGGACGAAAGGGCATGAATTGGAGCGAAATCGGGACAAAAAGGCAAAAAGTTAAATTTGAGGGCCACAGCCAGCGTGGGGCACTGGCTGTGGCGCAATTTACAGCAGCCAAAATATTTGAGCGCTAGGGCCAGTGCCCCACGCTGCCCTGGACGCTCAAGACGGGAAAGTGTCCTTTTTCGACTAGGACTCGGTTATTTCGACCCCTAGACGCCCCCAACTCATATAAAAGCGAACCTAAACCTATTTTAAAAGGAAAAGGATGTTTTGAGAGAAACAAACACAAGGAGGACATTTTTGAGAGGAAAACACAAGCACAAAGCCGCCATGGAGGCCGAAATTCATCAAGTTCCATCTTTCTCTCACCAAACTTAGTAATTTTTATGTTTCTTTGTATGATTTGTTGTTTGGCTACCATGTCTATGTGGAGCTAAACTTCACGTTCTAGAGTTGTGGTTCTTTCATGACTATTGTTATTCGGATATTGATTTTGCCTTCTTGATTTATCATATTGGTTTATTTATTCAATCTTGCGCTTAATTATTTAATTGATTGATCACCAATTTAATACTATCTACGAATCTAGAATTGAACTCGAAAGTGAGAATTCTAGATTACATATAGGATTGAGTAGGGCAAGTTCTTGAACTCGGGCATCGGGGAACGGATTCATGGTTAGGATAGACATATACCTAATTGCCTTGCTTGGTTGATTTACAGGAATTATAAATGCGTTCTTGTTGATTCTAACTCCATAGACATATAGGCGTTAGGTTAGCTTGAATAGGCGAGTAAGAACTCGACAGATTCTTATGAGCAATATTAACCCTGTCAACTAATAAGCTAGATAAATTAGTCGGTCAATTCAATTGAAGAATACAATAGGATTGCTAGATAGCCCATAACCCTAGATTATTTTCATTACATTGATATCGTAAAAATCTGCTCTTTCTCTGTTCAAAGTTCATTATTTATATTTTTTTATTTAATTAGTTTAGAATCAAATATTGTTAGGTTTAATTCTTGTTTAGATAATTAGGATAGTCTAATTTAGTTAATAGTTAATCACAAGTCCTTGTAGGTTCGACATCCGACTTTTAGTCACTTTATTACTTGACGACCGCGTATACTTGCGTGTGCGTTTGGCCGCAACAAGTTTTTGGCACCGTTGCCGGGGACTTAGAAATTAACTATTTTTCTACATTCTGCTTTTACTTTTATCTTTACAAGTTTTTTTTCCTTCTCTTTTTGTAAATATTTTATTTTTATAACTATTTAATTTTTCTCTTAGTGTGTTTCTAGTTCTTTCACCATGACATCTGGGGATGAAATATATGGAGGTAAGGTTATTGATGAAGACTCTTGGTGGACGGAAGACTTATATGGACCGTCATTTTGGGCTTGTCATGACCTAAACTCTTGAAAATTTGAATTTGAATATGGGAGTAAGGGTTGGTATTGGGACGAATATTTTTTATTAAGGGAATATGCGGAACGACGTTGTCTTCTGACAACGTTGGTGAATGATTGGTCTAAGGAGAGAAATGATCTTGCACATAAAATTGATAATTTTGGCTTGGCTGTGCATAACTTGGATGCAAATTTGAATAAAAAGGTTGATGCTTGTAATGGCCAACAATTTAATGATGAGTTGTGTGAAGCTAAAACAAATCTTCTAGACCAAATTGAGGAGCTAAAACGAGAATACCAATCATTAGACCATGTTTTTTCTTGAGGATGCCAATGTTGAGAAGAATTCTCTAGAGACATATGAGGGAATAGATAACATTACTTTGGGAGACTTGAGTGTGTGTATATATGGGGATGTAAATAGTAGTACAATTCATAAGTTAGGTCGCATTAGACCTCATTCCAATCATTTTTCCACATTGTGTTTAGATAGTAAGATAGTAATCGAACCATCTGAGCCAATAAGGGGGTCAAAGGGTGAGGATGAGAGTACCTATATTCTTGAATTTGTTGTGCCAAAAAGCAAAAATTACATTCCTCATCTAAAGGTCGAGAAGTGTAGAGTGAAAAATTTATTACTTGGCCTGGTTATCGTTGTAGCCCCACCACTGGAGCATAGCCGCAGACTGGATGCCATGTTAGGGGCTCAATTCATAAGTTCGGGGTGGAGGCAAAAAACGGTTCACGTCATGCCGCTACATTAAATTAAGCACTTGTTGGGAGGCAACCCAGCTTTACTGCTTTATTTAGTTTTGTTTATTTTATTATTTTTGTAGTGTTGTTTTGTTTTGTAGGATTATGAGCATAGGAAGAAAAGTCACTGGAAGCGTGCAAAAGCGAGCCAGATGGTTGGAACTAGTGTGAGGTACCCGCACAAAGGACCATGCATGGGGGGAAGTCTGAGTACCCCGTGAGCTGCTATTGCTTCGGCCTTTGGTCTTTCAGGGAGTTTCTTGTCCACCCTTGTTATTTTTATTTTATTTGTGCATTGAGGACACTGCACTCTTTTAAGTGTGGGGTGGAAGATTCTCTATTCTTTCTATAGTATTATATTAGTATATTGTTAGTTTCTTATCTTTTTATTGTTAGCTAGCTTCTTATATTTAATAGCATAGTTAGTAGAATTAATGGTGTAGTATAGTAGTAGTAGTAATTAAAAAAAAGATTTAAAAAAATAGAAAAAAATAGAGAAAAAATTGAAATTTTATTTTTGGACTTTTTCCGGCGATGGATCTGTTGGATAATTTTCTTGAGGGATTAAAGTCCTATTAAAAATACCAAAATGATTTCCTTTTGTTTTTTTTAGGTAGTTAGGTTGTATCCCTTGGTTTTTCTTTCGACATCGGTTCTTTTCCAAGGGTGTAGCTCGAACCGGAAAATTTAGTTTAGTTTTTTTTTTAGAGTAGGATAAGGGAGAAAACCAAGATTGCTCTGAGGTACCTGTTGACATGTTTGGTGTTGGCAAGTTAAGTTAGGACATGCGCTCTGTCTTCCTGCATATATGATTTGAATTGTAATGCCCAAGTAAATAAAGTAGCCTACTCTTTGATGCCTTTTTCTCAGTTGATTAACTTGTATGCCACCTAGTGCAGTGTTGCTTAAAAAATTCTCAACTTGATATGCTTGCTTAACCTGAGAGTCACACAGAACCGTCTTGAGTGAGTCAAGTGCCATGTGTGTGTAAGGATTGCTAATATTCTGTGCTATCTTGTGTAGTCTAGAACTTGCCCTGTGTGTTAATCAACGCGAAATCATTAAGTTGTGCTAGTTTAGGAGATGACGTAGGCATTTCTTGCTTGACCATAAAGGTGTTTGTCACTGACAAATAGAATTTTCCCATTGTTATCCCCTTTGAGCCTATAGACCGTTTCCTTGGCACCCACATTACAAGCCGTACTCCTACTTTGTTCTTAATGTGAGATTGTTGAACCTTTACCTCCTAAGGCACTTAGTCGCTAGAAGAAGGTGAGAGATTGGGAAGTGGCTTTCGAGTGGAACCATGGAAGGGCCCTTAAGGTGCACTAAAATTGTGAATAAAGGTCACTAGCTTATGAACTTCAATGTAGTAAAAACAAAAAAAACAAAAAAAAAAAAAAAGAGAAAAATTTTTGCAAGAAAGAGAAAACAAAAGTTTAAATAATGTAGAAATACACACCTCCTAATCCTTCTCACTCGTACTAGTGAAATCATAGAGGTGCTTGACGGAAAAGAGGGCTATGTTAGTTATGGTGTATGACAAGTGAATGGGTTGCGAAGCAATTGCGCTTGAATTGTGAGTGTAGTGTATTAAAGTGCTTAGGAGGGTTAGTCACTATTCCTAAATCTATCCTATCCGTCCCTTAGCCTACATTACAACCTTAAAGTCCTAATTGATCCTAGATTTAGCTAGCTTAGATTAGTAGAGATGTACACTACGGGCAAGCTTATGGTACGACCACGGGATGCACATGAATTCTTTGTGAGAGTGAATGAATGTTGTTCAATTGTGTGATGTCCTTAATTTATGTTCAATGACATATTTAAATTTGTGGACTACTTTGATATTCACTCTTTTGCTTGTGGTGAGGGCACTTGATCTCATGACGGATTGGTGATATTGTACACTTTCTTGTGTTGGGTGAGTGCGTGAGTTGAGAATGCTTAGTGGTAACGAGTCGTCTCTCGAGGTAAGGTGGTTGTGGAGAGGTTGCTTGAGTTGGTTGAAAAACATTGAGTATACTTGGGCTATTTAAAAACGGGAAGAATATGAAATTTGTGTGTTCATGCTTAATTGCCGACATCGATCATAGCCAAAAGGTAGGGTGTTTGATTGAGTTAATTGTGAGGTCCTCTTTCATAGTGCTAAGTACATTTTGGGGGTGCTAATATAGTTCCATTGCTCGAGGATGAGCAAGAGTCTAAGTGTGAGGTGTTGATAATCGGCTTAATGTATGCATATTTTGATATACACCGCCTCACATTTTGCTCATGTCTCGACGATTTGAGATGTTTAATATGATTATTTGTGCTAAATTTTAGTATTTCTATGTGTAGGGATCATTCGGATGCAATTTGGGACGAAAGGGCACGAATTGGAGCGAAATCGGGACAAAAAGGCAAAAAGTGAAATTTGAGGGCCACAGCCAGCGTGGGGCACTGGCTGTGGCGCAATTTATAGCAGCCAAAATATTTGAGCGCCAGGGCCAGCGCCCCACGCTGCCCTGGACACTTAAGAAGGGAAAGTGTCCTTTTTCGACTAGGACTCGGTTATTTCGACCCCTAGATGCCCCCAACTTATATAAAAGCCAACCTAAACCTATTTTAAAAGGAGAAGGACGTTTTGAGAGAAAAACACACAAGGAGGATGTTTTTGAGAGGAAAACACAAGCACAAAGCCGCCCTGGAGGCCGAAATTCATCAAGTTCCATCTTTCTCTCACCGAACTTAGTAATTTTTATGTTTCTTTGTATGATTTGTTGTTTGGCTACCAGGTCTATGTGGAGCTAAACTTCACGTTCTAGAGTTGTGGTTCTTTCATGACTATTGTTATTCGGATATTGATTTTGCCTTCTTGATTTATCATATTGGTTTATTTATTCAATCTTGCGCTTAATTATTTAATTGCTTGATCACCAATTTAATACTATCTACGAATCTAGAATTGAACTCGAAAGTGGGCATTCTAGATTGCATATAGGATTGAGTAGAGCAAGTTCTTGAACTCGGGCATCGGGGAACGGATTCGTGGTTAGGATAGACATATACCTAATTGCCTTGCTTGGTTGATTTACAGGAATTATAAATGCGTTCTTGTTGATTCTAACTCCATAGACATATAGGCGTTAGGTTAGCTTGAATAAGCGAGTAAGAACTCGGCAGATTCTTATGAGCAATATTAACCCTGTCAACCAATAAGATAGATAAATTAGTCGGTCAATTCAATTGAAGAATACAATAGGATTGTTAGATAGCCCATAACCCTAGATCGTTTTCATTACATTGATATCGTAAAAATCTGATCTTTCTCTGTTCAAAGTTCATTATTTATATTTTTTTATTTAATTAGTTTAGAATCAAATATTTTTAGGTTTAATTCTTGTTTAGATAATTAGGATAGTCTAATTTAGTTAATAGTTAATCACAAGTCCTTGTAGGTTCGACATCCGACTTTTAGTCACTTTATTACTTGACGACCGCGTATACTTGCGTGTGTGTTTGGCCGCAACACCCTCTCTCCTTCACGAATTTACTCATCACTTGTTTGAAATAACATAATGCTTATAATCTCAAAAAATCTCATTCCCGAACTTACGTCAATTAACTTATGACAAAACTTTAACGTACGAAAATGTGGGATGTAACATCTCATTTTCGAGCTTTCATCAATTTATTTATGGCGTACTTTCACGTACGAAAATATGGGGTGTAACAGTAATAATGACTTCAAATAATGATAATCAACAATGAAAGAGATAACACGTATAATGACTTCAAGTAATGATAATCAACAATGAAAGAGATAACATGTAACAACGACTTCAAGTAATGATAATCAACAATGCAAGAGATAACATATAACAATAAAAGGGGAAACAAATTCAAGTAAATCATGAGAGAAATTTATCAAGTAGGATGTAGAACAAGTGTTAAACAAGTCATTTAAGGCATGTAAGGATAGACTAACACAAGTAGGATTAGATTGACTATGAGAATTTAGAACATGATATGATATTTCAATTAAAGCATGGAAAGAGTCTAAGTAGCCTAAACCGGTCAAATAACGCGTACAACCCGTGTACCCACTCTCCATCTTTCATACACGGCTTTCACATAGCATAAATGAATCAATCAATACCAATCCTAAGAAGTAGTTCCTCCACACAAAGTTAGGCAAGATACTTACTACAACTAGGCCAATTCAACTCTTTGAAATAGCTTTTCCCCTAAAACTCGCCTCCACATGGCTCAAATCTAACCAAATTCGACTTAATATCATCAAATAATGCACGGGAAATCAATTACAACAGGTAAAGCCATGATCATTATATTTTTTCCAAATAGTCAACAAAAGTCAACTGGGGGGCCCGCACGGTCAAAACCCGGGTCCAATGGTAGATTCCTACTACCCATGACCCCATGAGTTCATATATGTGATTAGTTTCAAAATCCTAGTCCAAATCGACTCTTAAAACTCAAATTCTTATTTTTTTCAAAAACTTGACAAAGTTTCATAAATTTGCACTTTGATTCACATGATTTTGATGTTAAAAACTAAGATATTTTGATGGAATATTATTAGAATTAGATTAGAATCACTTACCCAAAGTTTGTAGATAAAAATCCCCTTTCCAAGTCGCCTCCTACCGAGTCTTGGGTTCTAAAAATGAGAGAATGGGTTGAAAATCCCGTCTCCCAGCTCTTTGTACCAGTTGTATTTGTTGCACTTGCAACACGGGGTTCTCATTTGCGAACCCTCATAATTGCAGACCAGGGGTTGTATTTGCAAAACCTGACAGACTCATGCATCATCGTAATTGCGACAAGAGGCTTCGCAATTACGAAGCTGGACATAATCGCAAAAGCGAACCATTGTTCGCAAATGCCAACCTAGCTAAACTCCTATTGACTTCATAAATGTGCAGGTGTAGTCAAAATTGCGACATATGAGTCCCCACATTCACCATCGCAATTGCAAGGCTGGTGCTCGCAATTGCGATAACTAAGCACCAACAACACATTTTTAGTTCAAAACCATTCCGATACATATCCGAAACTCATCTGAGCCCTCGGGGCTCCAAACCAAACACCCACATAAGTCTAAAAATATCATAAGAACCATCTCACATGATTAAAATAGAAAACTAACATCTAGAACTATGAATCGAACACTAAAACGCATGAATTTCAAAGTAAAGTTCAAGAATCTCTAGAATTACAACTAGACGTTTGAATCCTATCAAATCAACTCCAAATGATATCAAATTTTGCAGACAAGTTCTAAATAGCATAACGTACCTATTTTAAGTCCAAAAATCAAATTTCGAGCTTGATAGTTAAATTCAACCTACGGTCAAACTTTTCAACTTCAAATTGCCAAATTTTGGTAAAACAACACAAATCAACCTACGAACTTTCGAAATCAATTCTGAGCATACGGGCAAGTCTGAAATCACAATATGAAGCTATCGGAGCCATCAAAACACTATTCCGGGGTCGTTTTCACAAAAGTCAAAATTTGGTTAATATTTCTATTTTAAACTTCTAAGTCAAGAATCAAGGGAGCTGAATCAGCCCGAAAGCTTCCCGGAACGAATGTATCCAACCCTGCAAGTTATAAAACCATAAACACGCATGTGTGAAGCTTAAAAAGGGGTAATGAGGCATAATTACACAAAATGACCGATCGGGTCATTAGACTCAGATAGAGTAGGATGATGAGGTCCCTGTTCCGACCTACCCAGTAGGACCAGCTCAGGTCCCATGCAGGTTCATCGCTACCCCAGTGCTTCAGGATGCCTTAGTCTGCATGGTTGGTCTCTTGGAGAGTATGGGTCAGGCTGGTGTATTTCCTATGGCACCATGTGATGACCTGATAGGTCGGTTTGAGTACTAGCCTTAATTTTTCTATTCTGAAACCTCTCATAGCTTCATTGATGTTTATTGATTTACGAGCATGGTCTGTGTCACTTTCTGGAAATCGTTTACGTAAACCTTTGAAGAAAAAGTGATTTTTGACTTAAATTAAGGTGTGGGTTGACCATGGTCAACGTTTCAGCGCATTATGTGAAAAATCATGAAAAATGAGTTTTAAGTTGAAATCTTTGAGTTTTGAGGATCGATTCTTATCATTTGATGAAATTTTGATGAATTAAAGTAGCGAGCAAGTTCGTGCATGTTTGGTTTGGAGCCCGAGGGGCTCGGGTGAGTTTTGGATGCTTTATGGATTGATTTATAACTTCTAGTGTCCAGTAATTGCTGGTGTCCAGTTGCAAGTCTCGTATTTGCGAGAACCTGATCGCAATTGTGAGGCTCACATATGCAAAAATGGGCTGGGGGCTGGTACTTCACATTTGCGAAGGATAGTTCTCTTTTGTGAACTAAGATGGGGTCACATTTGCGATCTCAGTGTCGCATTTGTGATGCATTTATTCGCATATGCGATGGAGGGCTCTTCGCATTTACGAAGGTTTTGTCGCTTTTGCGATGTCTGGGTTTCTGATGCATTGATTGCATTTGCAATCAGTGTTTCGCATTTGCACTCATCGCAATTGCGAATAAGAGTTTGCAATTGCATCGTCTACAGCTGGGTAAAAAAAGGGGGAAATTGGGACTTAGCTCAATTTACACCATTTCTCAACCCTAAACACTCTAGATGCGATTTGTGAAGAATGTTTTCTCCCCAAATTCATTGATAAGCAAATATAATTCATTTTCCATCAATTCCTCATTACTTTTCATGATTTTTAACATCAAATCTATGAATTCCATGGTAGAAATTAGGAGTTTTGGGTAGAATTTAGGAATTTTGTAAAATTGGTAATTAGACCTCAAATTGAGGTCGGGTTTCGAAACAAATCACATAACCTAGCTCTGGTGTGAATTGGTAATTGAGTGTTGGTCCGAATCTTGGATTTTGACCAAGCGAGCCTAGGGTCGACTATTGTTGACTTTTTAAAAATGATCAAAATTTAACTTTTTCATTCGTGAGTAGTTTCTAAAGGTTGTTTTGAATTGTTTGATTGATAATTAACTAGATTCGGGTGGTTTGGAGGATTTCTTAAAAGGAAAAGCCGTGATTGATTGTGATTTTATTGCGGAAAGAGGTAAGTATCGTGCTTAACTTTGACTTGAGGGAATTAGGACTTGTTTGGTCTAATTGCTACATGAACTATATGTGGACGGCATATATACAAGGTGACAAGTATATATACGTTGTCAAGGGTTAAAGCATGTGGGTGGAATTTCTCTTATTTGTACCATATTGTTTCGTTGGCTATGCCTTTCATGTCTTAGTTAGATTGTTTATTATTTAACTGTTCGCTTTCATGTTTTTCGCTACTGTTGAGGTTGTGGTGATATTGAAAGTTGAATTTACTGATTCTACAACCACGGTTGAAGCTTAAATTTGCTTCCCACCTTGCTTGATACTTTGAGTTGTTATTCTTTCTTGGTGATGAAGAGTGATTGTGCACGAAGGGGGTTGCCGTTCCATATTTGCATACACGAAGGGTAATGCCGTGCCATTGCATTTATATTATCATGTGAGAATGACAGTAAAAGTACGAAGGGTGATGCCATGCACATGCTTTATTTATACTATATGGTGAGGATGAGAGTAAAAGCACGAAGGGTAATGCCGAACAATTTGATGATTTCATTGCTTTTACTTGATACTTGGATTATGAATTTAACTTGGCAATTTCGTTTCTTATTTCAGAAAGAGACTTACTAGGTGATTCTGTAATTATTGATCCAATTGTTGCCCCTTCCATATGTCCCCACCCCGTTATTACTTTTAAATGCTTTACTTGTTATTTCCGTTGCTATATATATATATATATATATATATATATATATATATATATATATATATATATATATATCACACTTCTGCACTTCTTGTGCAAATTTTGACGTTTGTACCAGCAGAGTCCTCAGAGGTACTTAGCAATTACCAATCAGTGATTTGAGGTAGAGCTGTATTTCGCTCGCAGACTCTAGAATCACTTTCCTATTTCTTGTACTGTTACTATTTTATATTCGACAGTGTTGTATTTCTTTCAGACCTTGTTGTTTAGCTGGATCTAGTTGCACATGTACTTGTGACACCAAATTATTGGGGTGGTGTATATTATGTCTTTTGATCAGTTATTAGATATTTATTATTTTTCTTTTCATATTATCTGTTATGTTGGCTTGCTTGGCGTTCGATTTTAGGCGCCATCACGGCCCTACAGTTGCGATTTCGGGTCGTGACAAGTTGGTATTAGAGCACTAGGTTGCCTAGGTCTCGCGAGTCATGAGCAATCTTAGTAGAGTCTGGAGGATCGGTACAGAGACGTCTGTACTTATCTTCTAGAGGCTATAATGCTTTAGGAACTTTCACTTCTTTCTTACTCTGTCGTGCGACTTTATTCTATCGCTGAAGTTTGAATCATTCTATTCTTGTTCTCTCCTAGGTTGCTGCCACTACTATAGGCAAAGGTAGAGCTCAGCCTAGAGCCCATGCAGCAACACCTATTGCAGAGCCTCAAATCAAGCAGGAGGAGGAGATCCCTGTTTAGACTGCGCCTGTTGGACCATCTCACGTCCCCGAGGGGTTCATTACTACCCCGATACTTCAGGTCACTTTCATCCGCCTGGTTGGCCTTATGGAGAGTATGGCCCAAGACGGTGTGATCCCTATGGCACCAGTCATTTCTCACGCTGGGGGAGAAGTCCAGACTCCTACTAATAATCTAGAGTAGATGGCTCACGGATATTAAACTCTGACAGTTCTGCCATTTGGAGCAGCTCAGCCTATTATTTCTACACAGTCCGGTGAGAGACCCGCTATGTCGTCAGAGGGGCTGAAGAGGTTGGACAAGTTCACCAAGTTATTTCCTATTCGCTTTGGTGGTACACCCTTTGAGGACCCCCAAGATTTCTTAGACCGTTGCCATGAGGTATTACGCAACATAGGCATAGTGGAGTCTAATGGAGTCAACTTTGTAGTATTTCAGATGCATGGCTCTGCCAAGAGGTGGTGGCAGGAGTATGTTCGCGGTAGACAAGTAGGTTCACCTCCACTTACTTGGTATCAGTTCTCACAACTATTCTTGGAGAAATTTATCCCTTTTACTTTGAAATAGGACTACTGCAGCTACTTTGAGTACTTCCAGCAGGGTAGCATGATTGTTACCCAATATGAGACCAAATTCGTGGAATTATCTCGCCATGCAGTTTTCCTGATCCTACTGAGTGGGGGAGTGTGACGAGATTTATCAATGGCCTTACTTATGGTATCAGGCTACAAATGGCCAGAGAGACTGAGGATGATATTTCTTTCACTCGAGTTGTGGAGTTCGCTAGCCGGATCGAGAGGATTCGTAGTCAGGGTAGAAAGGCGGCATTTGAGAAGGAGCCTCATCATTCTGGTGGTTTCAGTGGTGTCTCATTTGGAGGCAAGGGTTCATTAGGTAGAGGTCATCCCATCAGACCGATACAGTCAGCGCTTCAGGTATCAGACGGTTCTTCGGTCAGTCGTGCTTTTTATGGGTCTCATCCTATGCAGCTAGCATACAGGGCACCTTAGGTCTAGAGTTATCAAGGTGGTTATTTAGGTCGATAGGGCCAGTTCCAGGGTCAACAGTGACATCAATCAAGGACTTGTTGTACTTGTAGAGATCCGAGGACCATCGCAAGGTTTTTCCCTAGGTCACAGAGTGATATGTCACAATAGGCTACTCGTGCCATACTTACGGCACCGGTTGCTCCACCACCCGCTCAGCCAGCTAGAGGCGGGGGTCAAGCAGACCAAGGTGGTGGCCAGGCCATTAGAGGTAGAGGCCATCCAGGGAGAGGCCTTCCGAGAGGCGGAGGTTAGACTGGTGGGGGTCAGCCCCATTTCTATGCATTCCTATCTAGACCTGAGGCAGAGTCGTCTGACGTGGTCATCACAAGTATTATTTTGGTTTGCCATAGAGATGCCTATGTTTTAGTTGATCCGGCTTCCACTTGCTCGTATGTGTCATCCTATTTTGCTTCATATCTGGATGTGCCTCGCGATTCTTTGAGTGCCCCTATTTATGTGTGTCACGCCCCGAACCTAGGAGCGATACCAGCACCCGGTGCCTCACCTAACCTAGAGTACCAAATTGCGACTAAGGGACTTTGAACATATAATGTCATACTTTGGCCATGGGGCCACCTTGCAAGACATTTTGTGAAGCAAAATATAAAACTGAATGGAAACTAGCGCTAACTAAACATCAATATAAAGCTAGGTCGACAATGCCGTCATAGCTACTACAGCTGACAAACCACCAAATTATACATACCAGGCCTACAAATCCAACATACTGCACTAACCAACAGGATATGTCTACAAGCCTCTACTGATAGATGTACTATGATCGGAACAGGGCCCCGACCTACCCATAACATATATACAGATATACATAAGATGTACACAAAACTCTAGACCTGGCAACTCCGAAAGACGTGGAGCTTACCGATCAGGCTGAACTCGGGAAAGACCTACTGAGGAGGTCTACCCGTCTGTCTGTCTGAACCTGCACGAATGAAATGCAGCACCCCAAGAAAAGGGATGTCAGTATGAAATAATGTACCGAGTATGTAAGGCAATAAAATAACTAAAAGCTGAAACTGAACTGATAATATGATAACTGAAATTAACTAGGAGTCAAAGATGGTCTGGAGATATACTTACCTGCTGATACTGACTCAACTCTCTCAATATATTAAGTAAAATAAATGTCCGGCCCTATAGGGCATAGAACGTGTAACTGCTCCGCCGTAGTATGCTCGCTCATAGGCGCTCGGCCATACTAGGCTCTGTATCTTGGCCATTCTGGGCTCGCTCATAGGCGCTCGGCCACAGTAGGCTTGGTATATAACTTACCATCTGATCAGAGGTTGCCCAATAGGGGCCTGCCCACCAATTATAGATCGATGGTGGTGAAAATGGTGCAAATACTATAATATTGTGTATATATATATATAGACCCTCTGCTCTCTTGACTGAATAAAGACAAAACTAAACTGAATATGAAGTCTCGATAAGGAATAATATTGTAACTTATGAGACTAGAATAATGTGAATAAATTCATGAATACAAACTTCTCTTTATGTCTCATTATTAACACATGTAGCTACGAGATCATGCCAAAATGAAGGAAGGGCTTAGCCTTAACATACCTTATCACAATCTTTCTAATCACCAAGTTGAACTCACCTCTTCGCACCTTAATCTACAAGAATGATAATAATACTATCGTTAAGTTACGAAAGGTACAACTATCGCACAACGAACGACAAACTTATTTTGTATTAAAACGGGCAGTATCTCCCCTATAATCCTTACTTCCTCCAAATTCAAGATAACACCAACAATACAAGAACAGAACAATAACAACATATATACATAATTTTCCAGCCCTATATACGCCATCAAATACTACAAAACCGCCCAACACACCCCAATCTCTTCATACACAAAACGACCACCGTAGTAGTGTCAAACGACCCGAAAATGTTATGACGAACGACCAGCCAACCACCCTAAATTTATATGGTGTTTCAAAACCCCCTTCCTCCTCCAAAAATCGACAAAACAGTAGTAAAACACGCAGCCCAATAGCAACACAAAACAGTCCACAAAACAGTCCGCTACAAGTGAATAACTCGAACTCACGGCTTCCGATCACCGTCCCGTGAGTTCTCACAAGTATAGAACGACTTACCATGAATTTATAGAAGAAAAACTGGATGAAAGAGAGAAGTAAACTCACCTTATTTGTTGGATAACTCAGCTCCTATCTTGGTTCTTCAAACTCTAGGTTTTACCTCCAATTAGAACTTGAAAGGGAGAGAAAATCAATTAGGGTTTGTGGGAAATTTTTGGGAGGATTCTTTGCAGAGATTATGTCTGGTTATTATGCTCTATTTTAAGTCTAATATATGAAGAAAATAGGCCTTTAAAAGGCCTCTTTGGACGACCCGAAATGGCCCATTTTTGGGCTTTCATTTAAGCAAGTAGGTGACACACCTACTTGTCACCTAGCAGCTTGCGCAGTATCGCAAAAATACCCATATCTCTCTACTCCGATGACGTATTGACAAACGGTTTAATGCATTGGAAAATAGACTCATAGATATTTAATTTTATGGGTGGAACACCCCATAACTCTAAGTATATTGGGAGAAAATTGCAGTTACATTTGACCCAAAGTTTCAGTAAAACTTATGAGTGTAACTTGTGATGACTTTCATCGACTTTTGTTCCACAACTCGCTTGACATTAAAACATAACACACGAATGTCATACGACTAATATAAATCATAACATAATCTCCTTATCATGTTAATCACCCTAGTCTCACCCCAAAGGTAGATGTTATAACATTCCCAACTTGTCGACTTTCAACAAAACATTGCTTTATTCAATCGCTTTAGCTTTTGAACTGTCCAACCCTCTTTGTACTTGTTGTTCATGATCTTCAATATTTGTAACCTCAGAGGTAACATGATTAACTTACTTTATATACTTTTAAATATTATCTCATTTTTTGGTCCTACATTAGTTTGCTAACGAGGCATTTTTACGTACGAAAATATAGGGTGTAACATCACTCCCCCCTTGGGAACATTCGTCCTCGAATGTTTACTCTTAGAGACTTTGGAAAATTTTTCTAGAGTATTCTTCGTACACTAGGTTAAAACCAACTTGCACGCAGCCAGAAAACATACTATTCATGCCACACATGGCCAATCTTTATAAATAGCAACAATTTGCCTCACCGACCGTAAATCATAAATATTGAAAGTGAAAAATAAAAGCTTACCTGATGACCTGCTAGCCTAAATAGAGCTATGTTGTAGCGTCCCATCTCAAACCATATCTTCAGTTTGAAATAGGTGGGGGTATTTAGACTTCATTTCTCTCTCCGATTCCCACGTCATCTCTTCTACATTCTTGCTACTCCATAAAACCTTCACGGAAGCTACCTCCTTATTTCGTAGCTTGCGGATTTGTCGGTCTAGGATGGCAACTGGAATTTCCTCGTATGACAAGTCCTCTGTAATCTGTACATCATCCGTGGGCACCACTCGGGTAGGATCGCCAATGCACTTCCGTAGCATAGATACGTGAAAAACCGGATGGACAGACTCCAATTCTAAGGGCAACTCTAACTCATAAGCTACTTGGCCCACTCTCCGAATGATCCTATAAGGCCCAATATACCGTGGGCTAAGCTTTCCTTTCTTGCCAAACCTCATCACGCCCTTCATAGGTGATACCTTTAAGAATACCCAGTCATTAATCCTGAACTCTAAGTCTCGTCGCCGCACGTCAGAATATGACTTCTGACGACTCTGAGCTGTCAACAGTCGCTCCCGAATAAGCTTTACTTTCTCTATGGCCTGCTGAACCAGGTCTGGCCCATGTAACCCAGATTCTCCAACATCAAACCACCCTATAGGAGATCTGCACTTATGCCCATACAAAGCCTCGTACGGAGCCATCTGGATACTGAAGTGGTAACTGTTATTATATGCAAACTCGATAAGAGGTAGATGTTCATCCCAACTTCTTTTAAAATCCAACACACATACTTGTAACATATCCTCGAGCGTCTGAATTGTGCGCTCGGCTTGTCCATCAGTCTGTGGATGAAAAGCTGTGCTGAGATTCACCTGAGTCCCTAGACCTCTCTGAAATGACCTCCAAAAATGTGCTGTAAACTGAGCCCCACGGTCAGATATAATAGAAACCGGTACTCCGTGTAGCCGCACTATCTCCTTAATATATAACTTTGCATAATCTTCTGCTGTATATGTAGATCTGACCGGTAGGAAGTGAGCTGATTTCGTGAGCCTATCGACTATCACCCATATGGAATCGAACTTACGATTAGAACGAGGTAAACCCATGATAAAGTCCATGTTTATTGCCTCCCATTTCCATGTCGGGATCTCTATAGTCTGCATTAGCCCTCCGGGCTTCTGGTGCTCTACCTTCACTTGCTGGCAACTAGTACATTGGGCGACAAACTCAGCAATGTTCTTCTTCATATCGTTCCACCAGTACATATCCTTAATGTCATGATACATCTTCGTCGATCCAGGATGGATGGAATACCATGAATAATGTGCCTCTGACATAATCTTGTCTCGTAGCCCTGCTACATCTGGAACACACAAACGACCCATGTATCTGAGAACCCCATCTCCCTTGAGCTCTAACAATGGCTTCTTCTGCTGCGGAACTCGCTCTCTCAACTCGACCAACTCTGGGTCCTCGTACTGCCTTTCCTTGACTTCAGCTATGAGGGATGATTTTGCAGTGTTTTGGAGTACAACTCCACCATCCTCAGAATCTACTAACCGAACCCCCAACGAAGCCAATTGATGAATCTCTCTAGCTAATTGTCTTTTCTCAGGCTCTACATGTGCTAAGCTACCCATAGATCGGCGACTTAAGGCATCTGCTACAATATTAGCTTTCTCTGGATGGTAGAGAATGTTAACATCGTAATCTTTCAATAACTCAAGACATCGCCTCTGTCGCAAATTCAACTCTTTCTGTTTGAAGATATATTGTAGGCTTTTATGATCAATAAATACATCAACATGAAAACCATATAAATAATGCCGCCATATCTTAAGTGCATGGACAACCGCAGCTAACTCGAGGTCGTGGGTCGGATAATTCCTCTCGTGCTTCCTCAACTGCCTTAAAGCATACGCAATTACCTTCCCATGTTGCATCAGGACACATCCTAACCCGACACCTGATGCATCACAATACACGGCATAACCCTCTAGACCCTTTGGAAGTGTTAGAACTGGAGCAAAGGTCAACCTGTTTTTAAGCTCTTGGAAACTCCGCTCACAAGCCTCTGTCCATTGAAACTTAGTTTCTTTCTGTGTCAACTTCGTCAATGGTGCCGAAAGGGAAGAAAAACCCTCTACGAACCTCCGATAGTATCCTGCTAAGCCTAGAAAGCTACGAACCTCTGTCGGAGTGGTAGGTCTAGGCCAAGATTTCACGGCCTCAATCTTCTGAGTGTCCACCTTTATACCTTCATCTGATACAATATGCCCCAAGAATGCTACAGACTTCAACCAGAACTCACATTTAGAAAATTTAGCATACAACTTACGATCACGGAGGGTTTGGAGTACCGCTCGCAGGTGGTCCGCATGCTCATCCTCTGAACGGGAATAAACCAGAATATCATCAATAAATACTATCACGAACAGATCTAAAAATGGCCGGAATAGGCTATTCATCAAGTCCATAAATATGGCGGGTGCATTAGTCAACCCGAAGGACATGACAAGGAACTCGAAGTGGCCATATCAGGTCCTGAAGGTTGTCTTCGGAATATCTTTTACCCGAACTCTGACCTGGTGGTACCCCGACCTCAAATCTATCTTTGAAAAGCATCTAGCCCCCTGCAACTGATCAAACAAGTCATCGATCCTTGGAAGTGGATACTTATTCTTAATAGTTACCTTGTTCAGCTGCCTATAATCGATACGCATCCTCAGCGAGCCGTCTTTCTTCCGCACAAATAGTACCAGTGCACCCCAAGGTGAGGTACTGGGCCTGATGTAACCTTTCTCCAGCAAATCTTTTAACTGCTCCTTCAACTCGTTCAATTCGGCAGGTGCCATTCTATACGGAGGGACGGATATTGGTTGAGTTCCTGGAAGCAAATCGGTGCTAAAATTAATCTCTCGCTCTGGAGGAATACCTAGAAGCTCATCTGGAAACACATCTGCATACTCTTTGACTACGGGAATAGACTAAAGTGTAGGTATCTCAGCATCTGCATCTCTAACTCGCACAATATGATAAATGCACCCTTTTGCGATCATTTTCCTCGCCTTCAGATAGGAAATAAACCTACCTCTGGGTGTTGTTGTATTACCTTCCCATTCAAGGACTAGCTCACCCGGAAAATGAAATATGGCTGCCTTTGCTCGGCAATCAATTGTGGCATAGTAAGCTACCAACCAGTCCATGCCCATGATAGCATCAAAATCCATCATCTCTAGCTCAACTAGGTCAGATGAGGTCTGACGACTACAAATTTTCACCGTACAACCTCTGTAAACCCGTCTAGCAATAATCGATTCTCCGACCAGTGTAGATACCGCAAAAGGATCACTTAGCATTGCAGGCACTATACCAAACTTCCTAGCGAAAATGGGGTAATATACGATAAAGTAGATCCTGGGTCTATCAAAGCATAAGCATCATGAGAGCAAATGGTTAATATACATGTCACAACGTCTGGTGAAGACTCCTGGTCCTGTCGACCCGCTAAAGCATAGTTACGGTTCTGATTACCACCTGAACTGGAACCTCTACCTCTTCCTCGACCTCTACCAGCCAAAGACTGAGACTCACGCCCTGAAGGATGCACGGACATAGATGATCCTGTTGCTGAACTCGATGGTTGTGCCATTCCCCAGAATCTCTATTTGGGCAATCTCGTATCATATGCCCCGGACGCCCACATGTATAACAAGCATCAGAACCTGCTCGGCATTAGCCCAAGTGTCCTCTACCACAGATGTCACACCGCGGAGGAAATGACCATGTCTGCGCAGAACCTCGCTGTCGCTGCAAACCCGACGCCCGTAAGCTCTCACCTGGTCCTGACTGAGTATAGCGGTCATACCTGTAAGCCTGTAACTGAGGTGGCGGAGGCCTAGGTGGCCGTCCGAAGTACTGGGCCCTATAACTACCCTGAGATTGCTCCTGAGACCTGGGAAATCTCATCCTCTTACGTTGCCCTTGCTCAGCCCTCTCTGTACCCTGCTACCGACGCCTACCCCTTTCTATATTCTGGGCAAATACCTGAATCCGGGAGATATCCATACTATCCTGCAATGCAGCGGTGGCACATGCCTCGGTTAACTCTGGGGCTAACCCTGCTATAAACCTGTGAATCTTGTCCCGTATAGTAGCAACTATGGATGGTGCATATCTGGCCAATGAGTAAAAATGGAGACTATACTCTCGTACACTCATATTACCCTGCTTGAGGGCTAGAAACTGATCGACTCGAGCTTGTCGGATCTTCTGCGGTAAGTACTGGTCAAGGAAGGCATCTGAAAAATTCTCCCAAATAGCTGGAGGTGCATCACATCCCCTGGACCTCTCCCATCCCTCGTACCAAAGGATGGCTATATCTCGGAGTTGAAAAGCTGCTAGCTCAACTGCCTCTTTCTCCATGGCATGCATAACACGAAAGATCCTGTGAAGTTGATCTATGAAATCCTGCGGGTCCTCCCTCTGATCTGTCCCCGTGAACTCTGGGGGACTCAAAGCAATAAACTCTCGGACCTTTGAACTCCCAGACCCCTCAGAAGTTCCTGCACTAGCTGATGCCCTAGCCTGTTGCTGTGTAGCTACCAACTGTGTCAACAAATACACCACACTTCTCAAGTCCTGATCTGATGGAAGTGGAGGGGGAACTGGATGTGCGGTTTCCCTAGGAATCTCCGTAGTTGGTGGAGGAGCCGGTAATGGCTGAGTAGGGGTCTCGCCTTGAGCCTCAGACTGGGCCCCATCTACTGGGGGTACCCTGCTGGTCCCCTCACCTGCTGCTGTATCTCTCCTCTGGCTAGCCGTAGTCTTCCTAGTCACCGTCATCTGTGCATGCAAACACCAACACATAAGTTTAATTCAAATTTCCTATAACTCAGTTCTATAGCACGATTTAGATTTCAAAGAAGGGTAACCAACTCCTAAATGCCCTGTAGTTCCCTGCTTATATAATGTGGTGCACAACACATCTATAAACAAGACCCTACTAGACACGGCTTGTAGACTTCCTAGGACAGAACTGCTCTGATACCAAGTTTGTCATGCCCCGAACCTAGGAGCGAGACCAGCACCCGGTGCCTCACCTAACCTAGCGTGCCAAATTGCGACTAAGGGACTTTGAACATATAATGTCATACTTTGGCCATGGGGCCACCTTGCAAGACAATTTGCGAAGCAAAATATAAAACTGAATGGAAACTAGCGCTAACTAAACATCAATATAAAGCTAGGCCGACAATGCCGTCATAGCTACTATAGCTGACAAACCACCAAATTATACATACCAGGCCTACAAATCCAACATACTGCACTAACCAACAGGATATGTCTACAAGCCTCTACTGATAGATGTACTATGATCAGAACAGGGCCCCGACCTACCCATAACATATATACAGATATACATAAGATGTACACAAAACTCTAGACTTGGCAACTCCGAAAGACGTGGAGCTTACCGATCAGGCTGAACTCGGGAAACACCTACTGAGGAGGTCTACCCATCTGTCTATTTGAACCTGCACGCATGAAATGCAGCGCCCCCAGAAAAGGGACGTCAGTACAAAATAATGTACCGAGTATGTAAGGCAATAAAATAACTGAAAGCTGAAACTGAACTGATAATATGATAACTGAAATTAACTAGGAGTCAAAGATGGTCTGGAGATATACTTACCTGCTGATACTGACTCAACTCTCAATATATTAAGTAAAATAAATGTCCGGCCCTATAGGGCATAGAACGTGTAACTGCTCCGCCGTAGTATGCTCGCTCATAGGCACTTGGCCATACTAGGCTCTGTATCTTGGCCATTCTGGGCTCGCTCATAGGCGCTCGGCCACAATAGGCTTGGTATATAACTTACCATCTGATCAGAGGTTGCCCAATAGGGGCCTGCCCACCGATTATAGCTCGATGGTGGTGAAAATAGTGTAATATTATATATATATATATATATATATATATATATATATATAGACCCTCTGCTCTCTTGACTGAATAAAGACAAAACTAAACTGAATATGAAGTCTCGATAAGGAATAATATTGTAACTTATGAGACTAGAATAATGTGAATAAATTCATGAATACGAACTTCTCTTTATGTCTCATTATTAACACATGTAGCTACGAGATCATGCCAAAATGAAGGAAGGGCTTAGCCTTAACATACCTTATCACAATCTTTCTAATCACCAAGTTGAACTCACCTCTTCGCACCTTAATCTACAAGAATGATAATAATACTATCGTTAAGTTACGAAAGGTACAACTATCGCACAACGAACGACAAACTTATTTTGTATTAAAACGGGCAGCATCTCCCCTATAATCCTTACTTCCTCCAAATTCAAGATAACACCAACAATACAAGAACAGAACAATAACAACATATATACATCATTTTCCAGCCCTATATACACCATCAAATACTATAAAACAGCCCAACACACCCCAATCTCTTCATACACAAAACGACCACCGTAGTAGTGTCAAACGACCCGGAAATGTTATGACGAATGACCAGCCAATCACCATAAATTTATATGGTGTTTCTACACCCCCTTCCTCCTCCAAAACTACACAAAACAGTAGTAAAACACGCAGCCCAACAGCAACACAAAACAGTCCTCAAAACAATTCGCTACAAGTGAATAACTCGAACTCACGGCTTCCGATCACCGTCCCGTGAGTTCTTACAAGTATAGAACGACTTACCATGAATTTATAGAAGAAAAACTGGATGAAAGAGAGAAGTAAACTCACCTTATTTGTTGGATAACTCAACTCCTATCTTGGTTCTTCAAACTCTAGGTTTTACCTCCAATTAGAACTTGAAAGGGAGAGAAAATCAATTAGGGTTTGTGGGAAATTTTTGGGAGGATTCTTTGCAGAGCTTATGTCTGGTTATTATGCTCTATTTTAAGTCTAATATATGAAGAAAATAGGCCTTTAAAAGGCCTCTTTGGACGACCCGAAATGGCCCATTTTTGGGCTTTCATTTAAGCAAGTAGGTGACACACCTACTTGTCACCTAGCAGCTTGCGCAGTATCGCAAAAATGCCCATATCTCTCTACTCCGATACCGTATTGACAAACGGTTTAATGCATTGGAAAATAGACTCATAGATATTTAATTTAATGGGTGGAACACCCCATAACTCTAAGTATATTGGGAGAAAATTGCAGTTACATTTGAACAAAAGTTTCAGTAAAACTTATGAGTGTAACTTGTGATGACTTTCATCGACTTTTGTTCCACAACTCGCTTGACATTAAAACATAACACACGGATGTCATACGACTAATATAAATCATAAAATAATCTCCTTATCATGTTTATCACCCTAGTCTCACCCCAAAGGTACATGTTATAACATTCCCAACTTGTCGACTTTCGACGAAACATTGTTTTATTCAATTGCTTTAGCTTCTAAGCTGTCCAACCCTCTTTGTACTTGTTGTTCATGATCTTCAATATTTGTAACCTTAGAGGTAACATGATTAACTTACTTTATATACTTTTAAATATTATCTCATTTTTTGGTCCTACATTAGTTTGCTTACGACGCATTTTTACCTACGAAAATATAGGGTGTAACAATGTGCCTATGCCTGTTGGGGATTCTATTACAATATATCATGTCTATTGCTTGTGTATTGTCTCTATCAGGGGTTATGAGACTAGGGTAGACCTTCTATTACTCAGTATTGTAGACTTTGACGTGATCTTAGGCATGGATTGGTTGTCACCATATCATGCTATTTTGGATTATCGCGCTAAGACTGTGACGTTAGCGATGCCGGGATTTCCAAGGTTGGAGTGGAGAGATTTATTGAGTCATGTTCCTAGTAGGGTGGTGTCATGTCTGAAAGCATAACAGATGGTAGAGAAGTGGTGCTTGGCATACTTAGCCTTTGTGAGGGATATTAGTGCTGATACTGCTACCGTTGAGTCAGTTCCGGTAGTGAGTGACTTTCCAGATGTGTTCCCAGTAGACCTATCGGGCATGACGCCCAATCGGGATACTGAATTTCGGATTGACTTGGTGCTGGGCACTCAGCCCATATCTACTTCACCATATCATATGTCTCCTGTGGAGTTGAAGGAATTAAAGGAACAACATCAGGAGTTGCTTGATGAGGGTTTCATCAAACCGAGTGTCTCGCATTGGTGTACCAGTTCTATGTGTAAAGAAGAATGGCGGCTCTATGAGGATGTGTATTGACTATAGGAAACTAAATAAGGTCACTATAAAAAAACAAGTACCCACTACCGCATATTGATGATTTGATTTATCAACTTCAGGTGCTAAGGTATTCTCGAAGATTGACCTGGGATCGGGATATCATCAGTTAAAGATTCGGGCTTCAGACATTTTGAAGAGGGTTTTTAGGACCAGCTATAGTTACTATGCGTTTTTGGTGATGTCTTTTGGGCTGACCAATGCGCCAACAACCTTTATGCACTTGATGAACAGCGTGTTCTGGCCATATCTTAATTCCTTCGTCATCGTGTTCATTGATGATGTATTGGTATAATCTCGCAGTCGGGAAGACCATGAGCTTCACTTGAGGATCATGCTCCAGACCTTGAGGGAGAAGATGCTATATGCTAAATTCTCCAAGTGTGAATTTTAGCTTGATTCAGTGGCATTCTTGGGCCACGTGGTGTCCAGTGAGGGAATTAAGGTGGATCCAAAGAAGATTGAGGCAGTTCGGAACTGTCCTAGACCTACTTCAGCTATAGAGATCCGGAGTTTCTTTGATTTGGCGAGTTATTATCACCATTTCATGGAGGGTTTTTCATTCATACGAGCTCCTTTGACTAGATTGACCTAGATGGTCCGACAAGTATGATGCGAGCTTTTAGAAGCTCAAGACTACATTGACTACAACCCTAGTGTTGATGTTGCCTATAGGTTCGGGATCTTACACCGTGTATTGTGATGCATCACGTATTAGGCTTGACGCAGTGTTGATGCAGGACGCTTGGGTGATTGCCTACACATCTCGTTAGTTCAAGGTTCATGAGAAGAATTACCATGTCCATGAATTAGAGTTGGCAGCCATTGTTCACACGCTGAAGATTTGGAGGCACTATACGGCATTCCATCTGAGGTCTATACTGACCATCAAAGTCTCTAGCCCCTATTCAAGCAGAAGGACCTTAATTTGTGGTAGTGGAGATGGTTAGAGTTGCTGAAAGACTATGATATCACCATATTGTATGCATTGAGTAGGAAGGCTGAGAGCATGGGTAGTGAGGTTGGATGTTCAGTCTTTGGCCAATCGGTTTGTGAGGTTGGATGTTCGGAGCTTAGCCGAGTTCTTGCTTGTGTTGTTGGAGCATATCAAGGCTTTCCAGTTTGATGATCCTCACTTGTTACTGTCGAAGGATATGGTGCAACAGGGTGGTGCTTATATCTCTCGGTGTTTGAACTTTCAACAGGTGAAGTACGAGCATCAGAAAGTGGGTAGGTTGACTCAGAGATTAGAGATACCGCAGCGGAAGTGGGAGTGCATCACTATGAATTTTGTGGTTGGCATACCATGGACATTGAGGAAATATGACGCAGTCTAGGTTATTGTGGATTGGTTGACTAAGTCCACACAGTTCATTCTGGTGATGACTTCCTATTCTTCGCAGCGGTTGGCTCAGATTTACATTCAGGAGATTATCCGTCTGCATGGCATGGCTATTTCCATCATGTTTTATCGAGGCACGTAGTTCACATCATATTTTGTGAGAGACATGTTGTCATGACCCATCCTAGGCTGCGACGGATAACCGACACTAAGTACCAATCATCACTAAACCTGCTGATAATCAACTAATCATGAAAATAAACTGATAAATTGAAAAATCATAAGCATAGCTGATAAGAATAATACAATCTGGAAAGACGACAAGGCTAACACAATGACATATAAAAACATACCAACTGCACAAGTGCATATCTACAAGCCTCTACGAGTGCTAAACTGAACAAGTACTGGACGGGACATGGCCCCGCCATACACAAACTACCTAACTGGACACATACCAAAAGATAAGTAACTCCAGGAATAAGTGGAATGACTCCAACAGCTGGTGGATGGACTACTAACGTGGTTCAAGTTCTGATCTATCTATAACTGCGCAGTATGAAACGTAGCACCCTCGAAGGGATATGAGTAGGATATGTACAAAATAGGTAGGGTGGAAAGCATATGTAAATCATACTGAAGTATGATTATAAGATAGAAATCCAAATGTAAGCTGAAAGCAAAACAAGAGTCTAAACTAGTAACTGATCTGTAACTGAACCAAAGTTTAAGTTGAAACTGTGTTGAAACTGAACTACTATCTGAATTGGTACCTGTCTGGCGTTATGGGCTATATCCCCCCAATCAGGCAACTATACATCTGAACTAGCCTCATGTATAATCATGCAATGCAAACTGTAGCTATATACGCGTATATAAAATGCCTGACTAGTCTTCTGGGCTATATCACCCCAAGAGGTAAATATATAATCAATAGGCACGTCTTATGTTATGGGCTATCTCCCCGAATCTTATAATCAATAGGCCTCGATGGTGTTCTGGGCTATATGCCCCCAACATAATCAATGTAAGCATGTATGAGGCATACAACATGTGGCAGCAACATATGGACTCAAGAGATCATGAAGGAAACCATAAATGGAATCACAAACGTAATCTGACGCTCGTCATCCATAAGTTAGACGGAGGAGCCTATATCCATTTTAGGGAGAAACTATGTACATGAGATACTAAGGCAAATTAACTCATTAGGATCCCTCTAGAATCAATTTAGAACCAAGGAACTCAAAATTTGTCCAACTCTTCGAACTTTCAAAAACATTCGGCAGAGTTTCCCCTAAAACTGTATGATCCCCAAAAAAATAGCAAGCACCACATTATTCACGGGAATGGATACCCAGCCAAGATGATAACATCAAACTAAAGGAGATCTAGTTATCCACAATAATGTCAAACGATCGACAAAACAAAATTATGAACATAATGCCGGCTCATAGTGGCTAACTTGTGACATGAAAGTATAAATATGATTTAGGAATAATCTAAGCATCAAAACATGATAATTAAGCTTATATAATATTAAATGTAGCAATTAGGATCATATGGGGGTTAGGTATACATAAAACATCAAAGGAACGGAACAAACGGAAGTCCAGATGGCATAGGCCAAACGAGCGATTTGCCCTTTTAGTTTTTGTTATGTTTTGAAGTTCCAACCTAAACTATTTTCTTCCATACTTCACATATGGAATTGAATACTATACAAGGATACAATACATGCTGAAATTTCCCTTGAACAACTCTTAAAAGATCAAGAAGAAAGGCTATAACATATCTAAACCAAATCATGCCGAAAATGAAACGAAAACCCTACATACCTCTTGTGTTCTTGCTTCCAAACCTTGTTCCCTTTGGTCCAAACCCTTCCTTATGCTTGTATAGCTATGCCGTAAGGATCGCGTTGATCTGTTCGCTTCTTAATTTTGAGTTGCAGATGATGGACTTGCTTCAAAACCCTAAGGAACTTCTTGGAGAGCTATGCAAGCTCGTGTGCGTGAATTTGCTGGAAAATGAGGAAAAAGAAGACCAAGTCCTCTATTAATTGTAAGGTTGAAAAGTCAACCACATGTGTGCTTCGCCGATCCTTCTTCCGATGTTCATATCTCTTTATCCGGATGTTGTATGAATTAACGGTCAAAAGCATTGGAAACTACATTCCAAAACCTTCAATTTGGTATATAATATGTCCACAAAAGACGTTATATAACACATGAAATTAATTTCTCAAAAAGCTTTGTTACACGACAAATCCTTACTCGGTTTTTCCGCAACTTAAATTTGATTTTTTCCATCCATTAAATTCTATATCAAAACATCATATATAGTCATATTATGACTATAAAGTCATTTAAATCATGATTAGAAAGTCATTTCCTCATTATACGACACCACATAAGTACGGGGTGTAATAATCTCCCCCTTAAGAACATTCGTCCTCGAATGTTGACTGAGGTATACATAAGCATTAAGCAAAGGTCTGTTACATACTTGGAGTAGTGAAGAGATGCAGATATCTAGCTCTCACATCCTTCTAAGCTCCCCAAGTCATCTCTTTCACTTTATTGGTCCTCCATAACACTTTCATTGAAGGAATATCTTTCATCCTTAACGGACGAACCGGTCGTTCTAAAATGGCAAGAGGTACCTCCTCATAAGTCATCTGCTCGATGATTTGTACATCATCAACTGGTACAACTCTGGAAGGATCTCTAACACATTGTCGAAGCATGGAGACATGAAATACCGAACGTACCTCATGAAGGTCTGATGGAAGGTCCAACTCGTATGCTACACGACCAACTCGTCTGATGATCTGGTATGGACCTATATCCCTAGGGCTAAGCTTTCCCTTCTTTCCAAACCTCATAACGCCTTTCATAGGTGATACCTTCATGAAACCCAATAGCCAACCTGGAACTCTAGATCTCAGTGTCGATTGTCTGCATATGACTTTTGTTGACTCTGGGCTGCTAGCAATCTCTCCCTGGTCAGCTTAACCTTATCCACTGCCTGTTTGATAAAATTTGGGCCTATCAACTGAGACTTACCAACTTCCAACTATTCTAAGGGTGATCTGCACTTGCGCCCGTACAAAGCTTCATAAGGAACCATTTGTATGCTGGAAAAAATTAACTGTTATTGTATGAAAACTCTATCCATGGTAAGTGTCCATCCCAGTTGCCTTCGAAATATAACACACACGCTCTTAACATGTCCATGAGCGTCTTTATGGTTCGCTCGGCCTGCCCATCTATTTAGGGATGAAAAGTTATACTCAAATTCACCTGCGTCCCCAAACCTTTTTGGAATGATCGCCAAAACTTAGCTGTAAACTTTACGCCTCTATCTGAAATGATAGATACTAGAATACCATAGAGGCATACAATCTCCCTGATATACAATCTGGCATAATCTTCTGTTGTATATGTAGTTCTAACAGGCAAGAAATGAGCTTATTTAGATAATCCTGTCAACTATAACCTAAATAGAAATATACCTAGTCCGCGTACAATGCAGGCCTGTGATAAAGTCCATATTCACTACTTCCCACTTCCATGTTGGGATCTCTATCTCCTGTAACAAACTGTTAGGCTTCTGGTGCTCAAACTTTACCTGATGGGAGTTAGGACACTGGGCCACAAACTCTGCAATGTCATGTTTCATTTCGTCCCACCAGTAAATCTGCTTAAGATCATGGTACATCTTAGTAGAGCCTGGATGAATGGTATACCTGGAATGATGTGCCTCTGTCATAATTTGCCTGTGTAACCCTGCAACATCTGGAACACAAAGCCTATCCTTATATCTGAGGACTCCGTCGCTAGTAACTTTGTAAGGTGGACTTTTCTTTTTCCTTGCTACCTGACTGTACTCAATTGGAATTGGATCATCATATTGCCTCTGTTTCACTTTAATCACTAAACAAGTGGTAGCTATATTCTGAGCTACAACTCCTCCATCCTCTAAATCTATCAATCTAACTCCCAAACGGGCTAACTGATGGAGTTCATGAGCTAACTCCCTTTTCTAAGGCTGCAAGTAAGCTAAACTCCCCATGGACTTACGACTGACATCAGCTACAACATTAGCTTTACCTAGATGATAAAGAATGTCAACATCCTAGTCCCTTAAAAGCTCTAACCACCGTCTCTAATGCAAGTTCAACTACTTATGCTTAAATATGTACTGGAGGCTCTTATGATCTGTATAGATATCAACAAGAACGACATAGAGATAGTGCCTCCAAATCTTCAGTACATGAATAACCGCTGCTAGCTCCAAGTCATGTGTACGATAATTCTGCTCGTGCTTCTTCAACTGTCTGGAAGCATAAGCAATTACCTTCCCGTGTTGCATCAGCACACAACCTAGGACAATCTGAGAAGCGTCACAGTAAATAACATAACCCTCAGATCCCTCTGGAAGTGTAAGAATCGGAGTTGTAATCAACCTATTCTTCAACTCCTAGAAACTCCGCTCACATTCATCCGACCACTAAAATTTGCCTGCTTTTTATGTTAATCTAGTCAGTGGCGCTGTAAAGGAAGAGAACCCTTCTACAAACCTCTTGTAATACCCTGCCAAACCCAGAAAATTACATACCTCAGGTGGCGTCGTAGGCCTGGGCCAATTCTTCACTGCCTCTATCTTCTGACCATCAACTTTGATACCCTCTGATGATACTATATGTCCACGATATGCTATGGAACTCAACCAGAACTCGCACTTTGAGATTTGGCATACAGCTTCTGGTCCCAAAGGATACCCAATATTGTACGTAGATGATCTACATATTCTGACCCATAGTTGGAATATACCACAATATCATCAATAAACACTATCACAAACAGGTCTAGATAAGGCCTAAACACGTTATTCATAAGATCCATAATAGTTGGATCATTAGTCATGTGACGACCCAGCTGGTCGTCTTAAGAGTTATAGCCCTGATCCCCTATTTAACTGCTTCCCCCGTATCTTTTTATGCTATTGTAACTTGCCGGGAGGTTTCGTTTTGGTTTTGGAGTATTTTGGGACACTTAGTCCCTAAACGGAAATCTTAAGCCTTAGGATTGGCACCGTAGTCGGAACTGTGTGATGACGACTCCGAAATGGAATTCTGTCATTTTTGTTAGCTTCTCTGTGTGATTTTGGGCTTTGGGGCATGTCCGGATTGTGTTTTGGAGGTCCGTAGCTCATTTAGTATTGAAATGGCAAAAAAATCAATTTTTTAGAGTTTTGGGCCGGTAGTGGAATTTTTTATATCGGGGTCGGATTCTGATTCCGAAAATTGGAGTAGTTCCCTAGTGTTGAATATGACTTGTGTGCAAAAATTGAGGTCAATCGGACGTGGTTTGGTTGGTTTCGGCATCGGTTGTCGAATTTGGATGTTTCAAGTTTCCTTAAGTTTGAATTGGAGGGTGATTCATGATTTTAGCGTTGTTTGATGTGATTTGAGGGCTCGACTAAGTTTGTATGGTGCTATAGGATTGGTTGGTATGTTTGGTTAAGGTCCCGGGGGTCTCGGGTGTGTTTCGGATGCTTAATGGATGAATTTTAGACTTAGGGAAGTTGCTGAGTTTTTGCTGGTTCTGGTGTTTCGCACCTACGGAGGGAAGACCGTAGGTGCGGGCTCGCATGTGCGGAGGAACAGGCGCAGATGCAGATTTCGGAGGCTTGACCAGCGGTCGTAGGTGTGAGGAATTTCTACATTTGCGATGCCCGCAGATGCGCCCAAGGATTTGCAGGCATGGAGGAAGACCGCAGAAGCGGACAATGTTCCGCAGGCACGCACGCGTAGGACCGGCCCACACTGCTGCAGATGCGGACCCAGCCCTCTTAAGTGATCTCTGACACCTTC